>NC_041395.2:102218500-102518500 GCF_900747795.2 Erpetoichthys calabaricus
AAAAGGAGCAGGGTGGTCATTCTGCTAAAATGAACAGAACCAGGAAACTAGGGAAACCAGGCAAAAAAAGTGTGGAAATTGAAATTGTAACTAATTTAAGTGCTCATGCTACTGTATTTGAACAGCTGATGCAAAATCACTGGAGATCTAGGTTGCTGGTGAGAAATGGATTACTGACTGAAATAAGAAATTCATTAACCCAAAAATGAAGATTCAAGTAGCCAAGTGGAATGAACGAATGGACATCACATAGGCCAAAAGGAAATCATTGTGCAAGAACCATCAAAATGCAAAATATTGACTGCAGCATTATGGGAAATGAGACTCACTGGATCCGTGACAACAATTGTCCAACTACCAACTACTGACAAAATAATGACCCTCTTCTACTCTGAGATGAGAAACAAAAAACAGGTTTAGGATTCATGGTGGACAGTTGAGCCATCAAAAGCGTAGTTGCTTTTCAGCCAATATCCAGCCAGCTGGCAGCACTCACTGTTGATGGCACCATCAAGAACCACATTCTCTCAATTTACGCAATGACTGAGGCCACCGCTAACCCAGCCAAAGACAAATTTTATACACAGCTTCAAAATGTAATGAACTCGATTCCTACAGCCAAAATGACCACCCTTGCTGGCAATTTCAATGCCCTCATAAGCACCAAATTGGTCTGGATGGGAGGCAGAGATGGGTAAATTTGGACATGGAGAAGTCAATGATAGCAGTATGCGCCTGTGGTCCTTTTCCACATCAAACAACTTGGTCGTAGGAAATAGCATCTTCCAGCACCTACACAAATACCAGCTCACATGGTGCAACCCACCTGAGAGAAATTCAGCAGTACTAGATTATGTTTTAATCAGTTCACGATCATCACTTCAGGATGTATGCAACATTAGCAGACCAGACTTTGGAACCATTGCCTTGTTTGGGCTGCAGCACAGCTACACCTTCAATGATCTAAGTGCAAATAACCACCTCAAGCCAAGATTGACTGGTCTCACCTGTTGGACCGGAACGGCTTGATTTTCCACGTTGGACCCACTGGACGATGTGAACATAGAAGAAAAGCAAATATCTGAAACCAGCCTGGAATGTGCCAAACCATTATGCCCCATAACCCGCAACCCTGGATCTTGGACCAGTGCCTAGACCTGGTAGCAAAATGAAAACAGGCAAAGCTGACCAATTGCAAACTCTATTGGCAGCTAAACCAGGAGGTTTGTCAGAAGATGAGAGTAGAATGGGAGACGTACTAGAGCATTGTGGCAGCAAACCTGGTGGAAACAGTATCCAAACATGAGTACCACACCTTTGTGAGATCACCAAGAGAACAACTGTAACAATGGAGAGAATTCTTTCAAGAACTCTACAACACCAACTCACCACAGGGACCACCAGCAGCTTCCCCACCTATTAATCAACTCAAGATTCTGTTCAATACCAATGTACAAGGAATCAAAGAAGTGAAAGAAGCCATAAAATTGCTGAAAAATGGCAAGGCACCTGGAGTGGACCAGGTTGCTGCAGTGACAGTTAAATCTGGAGGAGAAGTTCTACTGCATCGACTCTATGCAATGCTCCAAATGATCTGGCATATGAAAAAAGTGCCTTCAGCATGGAAGAAAGAAATCATCGTGCCAATCCATGAAAAAGGAGACAAACACAAGAGCAAGAACTATTGTGGTATTAGCCTCCTCTCTATTACCAGCAAGATTTCTTAAAGGTCATCTAAACGAGGCTACAGAAACATCAGGAACAAACCAGTTGGGAAGAGCAAGCAGGGTTTTGACCACACAGGGGCTGTTGTGATCAAATCTTCACCCTTTGCCAATAGATGGAAAAGAGCATCAGATGTGGGAAACAGATTGTCATTGTCTTCATTGACTTCAAGTCAGCATTTGACTGTATCCACTGGCCCACACTATGAAAGACACTGGAGACAGAACTAGTGCTGCCTGAAGTCATCAGGATCCTCCAGGCATCATAAAATGGCTTGACCAGGCATGTATGGATCTGAAACGAACTATCTGAAGAGTTTTTTATCCAGACTGGAGTTCACCAGGGAGACATGGTGCCCCCTTCCTATTTAATTTTATGGTTAATGCAGTCAAGAGGAGGGCACTCGATGGTAGGTGTGGAATGCAATATGATGAGGACGAGTTTCTGACAGACTTGATGTTCACTGACAACAAACGCCACCGAGGCAACTGATATTCTCTACACTATCTCCCTCAATGGCCAGTCATACAGTCTAAAGATCAACACAAACAAGACTAAGGTTCTAGTGACAGATGGATTGCAGTCCATTGTCCACCTTGAAGGATTATAAATCGAACAAGACCAGGAATTCAAGTACCTGGGGTCACTATTCCAAGAGAAGAAAGTGTCAATAGAGATCTGCAGTAGGATTAGACAGGCCACTGCAGCATTTACCTAACTCAAGTGGTGCCTGTGGAAGACCAACATCACCCTAAACACCAAAATTGGTCTCTTCCACATGCTCATCCTGCTGATTCCGCTCTATGGACCGGAAACGTGGACACTACTTCAAGCTGACTTGAACCAACTCGAGGTATTTCAAATGTGATGCCTGCGACACATTCTCCACATTTCAATTTGCAATTGTATTTCAAACGAAGTCATCCAGACAACATCTGCACAACAACTCACTGTAGAGGAGAAAATTCAGCAGTGACGGCTAGATTGTTTGGTCATGTCTACTGATTGGGCATAGACAGCATACCACATTGACTCCTATGGAGGAGGAGGTCCCCCACCCAATGGAGAATACAACAAACTGCACCCAAGAAAACCTGGATCAAGTATGTACTGCAAGACTTGAAGAGCCAAGGTGTTGACCTTGATCAGGCAAGGACAGTTGCCATGGACCATAAAGCATGGAAAGGAATCTTAAGCAACATCGAAGACCCTATGGCACCAACAGCAGTATATCAGTTGCATGGTCAATCACCACTTCCAGTCGCCAGCTAAGGATCAGAGAGAAAGAGAGAATTCAGGAAGTAACTATTTAATAATACTGTATTTTAGAAAAAGAAAACCATATTTCATGTTTTGAGGATATGACTGGATAATGGCAATTGACATGTAGATTATGCAACTCAAGCAATCTGAGTTTTTTTTTCCAGGTGGATGTTTTTCACTTTGTTTGCTGTTGTATTACCCAAAATTGGTCACTATTGCCTTCTAAATGTCTTTCTCTCCATTTTGCATGAAAACATTAGATGATTTTTTTTTTCTTGTCCACCATTGCAAAGTTCATCCATTCATCCATTATCCAACCCACTATATCCTAACTACAGGGTCACGGGGGTCTGCTGGAGCCAATCCCAGCCAACACAGGGTGCAAGGCAGGAAACAAACCCCGGGCAGGGCGCCAGCCCACCACAGTGCAAAGTACATGGGGGTAAGTAACATATAAAAAATATTTTTTTGGGGTGGAGCATTCCTTTAACAAATAAAGAACTTTTCAAATTTACAACTCATTGAAAGTTAACAGAAGACTTTAATTCTAGTTACATGGTAATAGAGTGAATTGAGCCACGAAGTGTCCAGCACCTTATATAATAAAAGTTTAGCTGCATTCGTATTTATGCTCATTGTGATGTACATCCTTTTCATCAAACAGCTCATTTGGAATTACTTTTTCAGAAGCAAAAAAGTCTTTCATTTACAATCAAATGTAAATGCTATAAGCATCATGTGTCATAAAATGTAGCAGTGTATCATGGCATTCATTTTTACTTTTTTCTGTCACATTTCTTTTACATTCCTGCAAAAACAAAGAAATCTGCATACAGGTAAGGTACTGTAACTTTTTCTAGGGAAGTAGTGAGTAAAGTAATCCTGCTACAATTTGAGACTTTTAACTAGTGACCTGTAATTGATTACAGTGATTACTTTCTTTGAGTAACTACCCCAACTCTGCTCATGAATATAACTACTTTAAGTTAACAAAAGGAAACAGAAAGTAATAAAATTGTACCTGTACCATTAGGTATGGAAAGGATACCCTGCGCAGTCTCTTGTTTTGCTCCCCACCTACTAATTATCTCCAACTTACTAGTAATCCAGTGGTTAAACCCTGAAAATGTGTTTGAGGAGTCTCATGTTTGGATTTTAAATGTTCTCTCTGTATTCCTCTTCAATTCTGCTGGGGACTCCCAGTACCTAAAAACACCTTTTAAGGTTGATTGGCAAATGAAAATGTTTCTTTGTATCCTATTAGTTCTTAGTAGGAAAGACATCAACTTCAATGTTACCCAATATAGAGAAATGAAGTTCAGGAAATGGATTAATAAATAGATATGTATTTTTCATTGGTGCATTTAGTATTTTGTACTTTAGATTTCATTTATCACATTCTTTAAGCGCACATGTAAGCTATGGCATATAATGCAAGCTTTAAAAGTCAAAAAATGTATGTGTTTTATAGTGCATTTCTACTGTTTATTTCTTACTCGCTAATATTATTTGATATAGTTAAAGTCATTTCAATGTATTCTTCTCACTCAGATTTACAAATATTAAACAGCAATAGAAAAATAGTTATATAATAGGTAATACACCCAACATTTATGTAAATAGCAAAGAAATATAAAGTTCTTCAGCATCCCAGGTAACATCACAAGGGTCACAACCTGCATCATGTTTAATACATTTAGTGTATCCTGTTTTTGTTTAACTGATGAAAGAAATAAATGAAAAAAATCACTTATGAGTGTTGCTGAGAAATGATCCTTCTAATAACTTGGCTCTAAACACTGCATGTAACTATAAGTATACTGAATTGTGTAACACTTCACAGAAAGCCTGAGTTTAATGGCATAGAAATGAAAAGATGGGCAAAATGAAATAAATGAAAAACATAACATTCTGATGTCAGCAGATGTCAATTTCATTGTGCTTGACCACCTCATAGCAGACACACCGGTGTCAGACATGATAAGTGCTTTGCCTGAGACAAGCCATGCCAAGTTCATGTCAAGTTCGCCTCAGAACTGATCAACCTTTCCCCGCAAAGTGCTGTTGGAGCCCTGTGTCTACCACATTTTCAAATTGGTTTTCCTGCTGGGTTCATCGTGGTTTTGAAAACTAATTGCTTTGCAGCACATAGTGAGATAAAGGCTTCTGAATATCAATCAGGGAGATTCTTTTCTCACTGTTTTGTATGCTGTGTACAGAAACATAACCCTTGTGATTGTGTCTTAAAACTGATAAATTGTAAATGTTGTTAACAGACAGGTGACATTCAACCCTGAATGTGCCCACCAATACAAACTCCCAAACTCCCAAGAGCGAGAAAGAAGCAGTTCCCTCAAAGGACCTTGTCACATCGATCCTTCCTCCTAGAGAAGGCAGATAGCCTGAGTTTATAGATATTCATGTTTTTATTTAAAGGGGCTGAGGCATAAGAAAAAGCAAATGTTTTTAGCACATCTTTTCATCTCATCATTTCATTTTAGGCCGTTTCTTTTGTAGTAGAGGAGATGAGCTTAGTCATCTGTGCATATTGTAATAGTATACATGGTAGTTAGTGGATGTCACCCCTTTATTACCCTGACAATTTCTGAATTGAATTTAAACAGATGAAAGGTTAGATAAACCCTGTGTTGCCACTTTGCACTGTGGTGTAAAACTCATCATTCACCTAAATTTATATCATAATGATTTTCCATGGTAGTGCTTCACAGATCAAGAATCATGGGTTTTGAATTCTATGCGTAGTCATTGTCACTTTGGGGGGGGGGGGGGGGGGGGTTTGTTATGTCCTCCCAGGGCTGTTTCCTGCCTTTACACCCTGCACTGACAGTACAGGCTCCATTAATGACCCTGGACCGGCAATTTTATTTTTTTTAAATTGTGTTCTTAAGAAATCACGGTTTGAAATCACTTTATTTTTTTAATCCAGTGCTTCCTGTCTCACCGGAATGAGAAAACCCCAATAACAGGATATACCGTTCAACTCATCTTTATGTTGTCACAAGTGGCTGGGGGGGTGACCCAGCCAGGACGCCCCAGAGGACCGGAGGAGGGCTTACGCCTCCCCCAGACCACGTGGGGGCGACCGCCCTGATGGCTATGGGGACCATGGGTACAGAACTTTGAAACTCAACCCTGTAGGGGCCCGTGGTGCCTACGGAGCCCTGGACCTCAGCACTTCCGCCACACTGGGGAGTGCCGGCGGAAGATTGTCAGGAGGCACCTGGAGCACATCCGGGTGATTATAAAAGGGGCTGCCTCCCTCCATTCAGGGGCTGGAGTCGGGAGTGAAGGAAGACAAAGTCTTGGAGGAGGAAAGGAGGCGGCCTGAAGAGAGTAAGGCATTTGGACTGTTGGCCAGGACTTTTGGGGACTTTGGGGGCTGTGGTGCACATTTGTAAATATGGAGTACTGGAATAAATGTGTGTTGGGTGACTTAAACGTGTCCGCCTGTCTGTGTCCGGGGCATCTTCCACAATGTCTTGTTATTCAACAAGTCAAGCTTTTTTTTTAGTCCTCTAGGCCAAATAAACCCTAATTTGTAGGCCATTTTTGGACCATATTTTGTACAGGAAATTACAGCCTTATGATAAAGAATAAATCAAAAGGTGTCTTTAGAAATATGATCAGAAGGACTTGAAGCTGTGCGTGCAACATCAACCGACCCCAGAGATTCAACTCATAATGGGAAAGAATGGGTCAATGTTACTCCTTTTCACAAAACGTCCAAAAAGTTAGGATTAGTAATATAAATATGTGGAGTGTCATTTTATGCTATTTTTGAGGTTATATAATAATATTTTTGATATTTTTTTCTGTACTGTTGGTTTTAGCCCTCCCTGAATGTTACTAAATGACAAATTTCAAATACAAGTATTTAAGGTTTCACTTCAGGTCAGTGATTATGAATATAATGCAATTGTTAATTTTTGACCCTTTACTGGTGATCTAACCTTCTATGGACCTCCATAAGAGGGTGAAAAATGACACATTTCTACTTGGGGAGGCTTCTTCCTGACCCGGAAGTGCTTCTGTCATGCAGTGTGGTGGCGCTCACGTATATCTGACAGTTGGAGTCGGGTGCGGAGCAGGGCAACACTCATTTTTGGAAGAGAAAAAGAGAAGGAAAATTAAAGAATTTGATTGTGCCAGGTGGTAGGAAAGGAAGCCTATGGAAAGATACTTCTGTTAACTAAAACCATTGTGTTTACCCAGGATTTGTCTGTGCAATTCTGTTGGGTGTTTGGGCTGAGCAGCAACCTTTTCAGGTCACAACATTTAAATTAAAATGTTTATTCAAATAAATTCAAATATTTGATGCAACTATTTTTCTTTATTATGTACAGTACTTATACATCATCAGATTAAACATTAAATTCCCTATGAGAACTCCAAATTAGGGCATTTTGTGCTAATACAAACGTTTTTTTTTCATTTAAACTAAGGCACTTAATTAAATACTTTATTGTGACTAGTATCAATAAGCTGTAATTGTTAAAAGTACTAATAAACTTTATTACTGATTTAAACTCCAGTGATAAGTACAGAAGAATGAGAAGACAATAAGTGCAATACCTTCCCTGATCACAGGTTTAAATGCAAGACATAATGTGAGTGTAAAATTGAAGTCTGGTACATTATTATCATTTTTATACTTATTTTCCATTCAAATCAAGGTGGCTAATCAAGCAGATTTGCAGTTATTGTACATGCATCAGCATAATCACTTGTTTCATTATGGCTCTGAAATGCAATGCGCAATGCTAGGGTAGTACCTTCCCTGAATGCACAGCCTGTATTTGCAAGAGGCAATGTGAGGGAGAAGGTTAACTAAAATAGCCAATTTCTTCATGTCAACTGATACACAAACACATTCAGTAGGCACAGGGTCAAATTTAGGGTGCCTGTCCTTCTCCCCTTTCCCAACACAGTAGGCACCTGTAATATCAGTCTAGCTCCCCGTTTATTATTTGCCTCAAATGACGGAGGTTTAAAGCATTTCATTATTTTCTCCCCCACATACACATAAATCATGAGCATTGCCTGATCCAAATTAGTAGTAGACTTAAGAAATACTGTGATTCACACTGTCTTTGAGATTCCTTCAGTAATATAGTTTTGTCTTTGTAGAGAAATATTTTACTCTACTTTCCCCTTTTGTATTATTAATGTGTAGCCTTTGTCAGAATGCCTCAGATCTCACAGACTTACCACTGTTTATAAGGTTTTATACTTTAGAACTTCTCCCCACCTTCCCTTCTACACCTATAACCTCAGACAATTAATTAGGTGTAGTAAAAGACAAGCAGAAGTTTAGTTACACTTTAAATAATGTATTATTGATAATATTAATAAATAATAACAATATGCAAAGTACATTTGAATATTGGCAATCATACAACCTGATGAATGGTGATGTGTAGTTTCAGGCAGCACACAGACTTGTTAGTTACTTAAAAATGTCTCTAGTTAAGTCCTCATTTTTGGTCAGCTTTCTTCAGAACAGGCCGCATGCCTGTCTCAATATGGCTGCTGACCTGTGCAATTCATTGTGTTGTCCTTTTCAGTTCATGGTGTGACAGAGAGATGTTCCTTCATTGATGTTTGTAAGAGAGAGACAGAGGTAAAGTAAGCAAATTTATAGGGTTTCTATCCAACTCCTTGAGGCAATAGAGTGTCATGTTACTTAAAGGCTTTTGATACAAGCCAATTCCAGACAGCCATACTTCAGACCAAAGGGGCATAGAACACCTTCACACCTGCCCTCCAAACCATATGTTGAGCTGAAGCTTGCCAGTTAGGTAGCCTGGCTTTCCTGTGGGGGCTGACTGAGAGAGTCCAGCAGAGAAACATTTGCCAAACTTGTTTGAGGCACTTCTCCAAACCCTGCCATAAAATTCACTATCCTGACTCAGTCCTACGGGGTAAACATGAATGCTTCTCACTAATGAAATACTAATTAATGAAATACTATTAAACATTGGTTTGTGTAAGTTACAAATAAAGACATACAAAATATGTATCAACTTGTATGCACAATTTCACACCACAACAAATATCTTCATCTTATTGTGGCTTATTCCCTTTTAGAAAAGCATTTAAGTTGAACTAAATTAGTCTTCTTACTCATGAGGGGATGAAGTAATATAACATTCTGTAAAAAAAATATCAGCCATAATAACAAATCCAAATCATATTATGTGATATCATCTACTGTTAAATTCTGCTCCGTACTGTATTGAGGATATGTTCTGTTCTGTGTATTGTATTGTATTGACCCCCTTCTTTTTGACACCCACTGCATGCCCAACCTACCTGGAAAGGGGTCTCTCTTTGAACTGCCTTTCCCAAGGTTTCTTCCATTTTTTCCCAACAAGGGTTTTTTTGGGAGTTTTTCCTTGTCTTCTTAGAGAGTCAAGGCTGGGGGGCTGTCAAGAGGCAGGGCCTGTTAAACCCACTGCGGCACTTCTTGTGTGGTTTTGGGCTATACAGTGGAACCTCGGTTCACGACCATAATTCGTTCCAAACCTCTGGTCGTAAACCGATTTGGTCGTGAACCGAAGCAATTTCCCCCATAGGATTGTATGTAAATACAATTAATCCGTTCCAAACCATACGAACTGTATGTAAATATATCTTTTTAAAGATTTTTAAGCACAAATATAGTTAATTACACCATAGAATGCACAGTGTAATAGTAAACAGTAAATAGTAATTGTAAAAACATTGAATAACACTGACACAAACACCCAGGGTCCCTGCTCAGCTGCATGCGCAGGCTCTCTCTCTCAGCAGCACGTGAGCCCCAACCCTCTCTAACATTGCAGCAGTTCGCGCTATAGCCTTACAATCTGATCGCTGTATAAACACTTTTTAAATGAGTTTTAAGCACAGGGGGAAAAAAAAGGAACATTTGAACAAATCCGAACTTTATTTAAAAACCAACCAAGTTCACACGAATAGCATTACAACCCGATCGCTGTAAACACACTTTTTAAATGAGTTTTAAGCACAGGGGCAAAAAAGGAACATTTGAACAAATCCGAACTTTATTTAAAAGCCAACCAAGACAGTAACATTGCAGGAGTTCACACTAATAGCATTACAACCCGATCGCTGTAAACACTCTTTTTAAATGAGTTTTAAGCATAGGGAAAAAAATGAACATTTGAAAAAAGAGAAAAGTAACATTTCAACACTTCTCATAATTAAGTCTCAATAATTCTCACCACTCTTCACTTGCTTAGAAGCCATGGTTAACTGCAAAAGCACACGAAATACTGTAGAGCACAAAGAGTTCACAGGTAAAGCACGCACGTCTGACTGAGAACAATGAACAGGGAGAGGCTGAACACGTGCTTAAATACAGTAATCAGTGCGTACGAACCGGAAGGGAAATGAAATAGAGCACAAACACTTCACAGCCAAAGCACGCACGCATGGAGAACAATGCAACACGTGCGGAAATTATCGGCGCGCACAAACCGAAAGGGAATTTGGCTTGTTCGTATACCGAGTGTGTGGTCGTGAACCAAGGCAAAAGTTTGGCAAACTTTTTGGTCGTAAACCAAGTTGTATGTGTACCGAGACGTTCGTGAACCGAGGTTCCACTGTACAAAAATAAATTGTATTGTAAAAAGAGCTGGGGTCCCAGGTTGGAAAATCCTGTTTAATTTTGTGGGTAAGCTTACAGTGTAAAGTAGCAGAAGGCATGTCATCTTTACTTCAGCATTCTATCTCAAGGAATGTGTATGTTTATGCTGCTGTGATCTAAATGACAACATCTTCCTTTTTGGGTTCAGATTTTATGTCAGCTATGATGGAAAAGCAGTTTGTTGAGCCAGAGGTGACATCAGCATTCCTCTGTTCTGATAACATACGTGGAAACTGCTGGTATAGTAAGTGTAACTCTGTTTCTAGTACCCGTGAATTTTGATTTATCGTGCAGGTGAGCCTATCCTAGTAGCACTAGGCAAAAAACAGGAGTCAGTTATGGATGGGGCACTAATTACATAGACTCAAATCAATTACATATACATCTTTTTGACGTATGAGCAAAAAAAAAACCTTAAAACAGAAATTGGGAGGTCATTTAGACTCTATAGAAACCGTGACTAGGTAGACAGTTTGAACCCAGAATTCTTGCTGTACGAGATAGCAGCACAAGAAATTGTGCCATCCTAATAGAAGACAAAAACAAATCTAAACTACATAATAAGATTGTTCCCTGCCATTGAACAAATCACTAGCCATGCTTGAGTGCTTTAGTAAATTTCTCCTTTTTTAGGTATCCAGCTGCAAGATTCAACCCAAATGTAGTAACCAGCAGGCACACTAGAAAGAGTAGGCAAAATAAAATGAAAGCACCCCTTTTGGAGTTTGTTTTTGTTTCCCCGACAGTGCTACACTATTGTTGTTATGATTAACTCTACAAGGAGACCAAAACAATCAAAAACTCAAAACCCAACACAAAACATTTAAAGTTTATGAAATTTCCTGGTTACAAACTTTTCAAGACATTTGTACATTTCTATATTTAATCTCCTTTTTCATTCTCATTAAAATCCTACTTCAGTTGTTTCTGCAGCAGGGAGGTATTTTTCATATGTGGATTACTTGTTTTGCCGGATCTAATTGTTGACGATTTGGCCTGATCCTGGATCTGTCGGTTTTTCGAAACTCTTGCTGGATGTGTTGTCATAGCAACACATCCTAATCCTCAAACATGCTCAGAGCAGGTTTGTTCTATGTAAACAAGGCATTAGCTCACACACTTAATCAGTGTCCGTGCGTGGAATTCATTTAGTCATGACTTCGCCGTTCATGAATAAGCGACCAATTGATATCGGTACGCAAATTATAAGAAGAGAATTTCATATGGAGAGGGTTTTGCGCGATCGGCAAGATCCTTTATTGCTCCCGGAGGAAATTCTTTTTGAAAGATACTGCTTTAGCCGAGGGGTATATTGTACCTCAAAAATTTATTAGGACCTTATATTCGAAGTTAAACTCGGTGAAGTCGGGCTCTCACAACCACATAGACAATATGCATTGCTTTGAGGTTTTTTGCAAGCGGCACTTTTTTTATATACTGTAGGCGATGCGGAAAATCTAACTAAAAGTGCAGTTTGCCAGGCAATTCGGAAAGTCTGTTTGGCTCTGAAATATTTCCTTAGGGCTTTCATAGTGTTTCCTGGACACCTGTGTGTGCAGACAATAAAAGAGGCGTTTCATGCCATTGTAGGTAGGTAATACACAAGCAAAAACACCCACAGTTCCATAAAGAATCTCACAATCAGCCTAACATTCTCATTACCCAGGGTTTCCAAATGTGATTGGGGCACAAGGGACTGATCACAGTGGAGTTTGATCAAACATTATTTGGAAAATGTAACTCTCCTCCTGATTAATAATCAGACACAGTGTCTTCATCAAATATTTGACCTTTGTCAATATCTCGTTGGTGAGACACAGGTTCTAGGGATATGACATTCCCTGCAACTGACCCAACAAAAAAAGAAGGCTATATGGAACCTACCTATGGCACACATTGAGGACAAATATATGCAATGACCATCCTTTACCTGAAGTGGTACCTAACCACTGGTTCTGAGGAGGAGCTTCCCCCTGGAATGCCCTCAGAAACAGGGCGATTGGCATTTTGGTGGAGAGCCAACTCTTCTGCAGGGGTTAGGTCTGGACTGTGTGGACCTCCACCTGTTTTTTGCTTGTCTGCCTTCTTATTAGCTTTAAAATTAATGTTCTTTACATTATATATGATTCTTTATGTCAACAATTCTTTAAATAGTTATATACCAATATTTACCAGTTTGAAGTATATTCTTGTACTTCACTTTAACCTGTTCCCGTGTTCTCCTTGTGCTCACGTTTGATCTGGAATTATGACATATTAAATAATAATTAATCTGACACATAGGAAATGAAACGCTGCATTCAGTAAGTACAATGCACACTACTTAGCGTTTAGTTTGTCGGCCACGTTTTGGCAGCCGTCTTTTCTGGTTTGGGCTGCTTTTGCAGTGTTACCCCTTGTGCATATTGAATCTTGAAATTCTTCATGTCCTTCGAATAAAAGTTCTTGCTCAGCTTGTGTGAAAAAAAATGCACCCGTTCTTTCGTCATTTTGTTACAGCCTATCAAAGACTTGCTGATCATGTTTTCTAGACTCAATATATATGTGCTTTTCAGTCAACGCGGGCGCACGCATTCATCTCGGATGATTAGATCCAGCTAAACTAATCTACTACACAGCTGCGTTTGAAATACCAACTTATCCCAGATGAGTGTCACCGGCATTAACTCACCCAAGATGAGGCATCTGATCTCGGATGATTTAAGCGATGTACGGAAAATACCCCCCAGGTGTGTGTTTAGTGACAAATCTATTAATTTTCACCTTGTTAAGGCAATTCCTTCAGCAATAAATTCTTGTTAGCATTTTGGTGTTTGTGATAATATAAAAGTTTTGATCTTAGTGTGTTTACTAATTTATATTAATTTCCTACCAAGGTCTAATAAAAGCCTGGGAATAACTACAGAAACAAATGCCACAGTGAGATAGCTGTGGCAGCAGGTGTCTTAAATTGGGCTCACAGGTAATTGCTGATTCAATCAAAACAACCCCATGAGAGCCTGAAATGAGTGAAAAAAGAGAAGGAAAAATTACAAGTGCCTGTTTTTGGACATTTTTACCTGTAACACATTGTAACAACCATTCTCAGTGTTGATGTTTCATACAAGTTTTTTTTTTTTTTTTGCCAAGATAAAATGATTGATTTTGTATTGATGAATAGAATGCTTAAACAGATAATATCTGCCAACTTGTTACAATGTAATACAGTGGAACCTCGGTTTGCGAGCATAATTCGTTCCAGAAATGTGCTCGCAGTCCAAAGCACTCGTATATCAAAGTGAATTTCCCCATAAGAAATAATGGAAACTCATCCATGATTCGTTCCACAACCCAAAACTATTCCTATAAAAATGATTAATACAAAATATAAAGTAAAAATACATAAAACAAATTAACCTGCACTTTACCTTTGAAAAGAATCATGGCTGGTGTGAGTGAGTTTCTAAACTCTTGTGGGATTCCACCCAATGGGACAACACGTGGAAGAGCATCCCAAAGCAATCGCAGTCTCCCAGCGCTGTAGCAGTTCGCCGTAAAAGCAAATCCGAAAAGATCGCAGACATGCTATAAGTGCCTGCCATCGATGGGTGATACAAGGAACAAGGAACATTATAAATGCGCAGTGTCTGTGTATAGGAGAGTAGCAGATCCTGTTACAATAAATAACCGTCCTGTTGCTGTTTCAAGCTGAATAAAGCTGGTGTCGCTAAAGTACTGAGACTCAGCTTCGTGCTTTGGGGTGCAAGATGGGGAATTGCACATCACAGCACACACACACACACACACACACACACGCACGCACACACGCACATGCACACACACACAATGCTGTAGTAAACAGTATACACTCATACGGATGTTGACTATATGAGTGAGACACGTCGACTCAGACGGAGAATAGGAGACAATCACCCACAATCCCACAGCAAGAGAGAGAGAGAAGAACCATCAGCTCAGTTGTGATCACATGACGCTCAGCAGACAAAGCGTATACATACTACTCGTATTGCAAGACCTCGCTCGTTTATCAAGTCAAAATTTATTAAAAATTTTAGTTCATCTTGCAAAACACTCGTAAACCAAGTTACTAGCAAACCGAGGTTCCAGTGTAATAATAATAATAATAAATATGTACTTCAATATGCTCATGTAGATGTTGTGTATACAGACATATAGTATTCAGGCCGTCTGTAATAACATACATAGTTTTGACAATAGTAGTTTAGTAGTAATGCAGTCACATGGCAATGTAGTAACTTAAAGAAATGCAATGAAGATACAGTGGCCTGAAACTGTAACACTTGTCACACATGGGATACAGTTTATGGGTTTGAATACTTGGCACTGTCACCTAACACTTTCTCTCTTTCTTCATCTGTAGACCTACAGAAGGGAATACCAATTGATGACCTCACTTCCAGTTCTGGCACCTCTTGACACACTCCTTCCTGTCTCACCATATATAACCATTGTTTTTCTCTGTATTTCAGTTAATTTCCAGAGCTTCTTCGGTAACTTGCTGTTTTTTTTACTTGTTTTCAAGTATACTAGGGTACAACACTGGTATTCCACAACATTGTATCTGTGTTTTTTTTATGTTTATTCTGCAGTTAGCATAGTCGGTAGGAGTTTTGCTGAACAATGAGCGAAGAGCAAGACCTGAACATAGCTGTCACTGCTATGGCCACAGAACTCCAGATACTCAAGGTCCAGGTAGGAGAATACCGAATCTAGTTTGCCAAGTCAAAGGCATGAATTCAAGCAAGTGTGGTTGTCCAACAGGATAAGGCACCATCACAGGTATTATTACCATTACAAGAGAATGACGATATTGACTCTTATTTCCTCATTTTTGAGCTTAACACAATCAAGGAAATGACATAACATATTGGCACCATTCCTAAAATGTGAAGCGCAGTGGACCTTCTATGACCTTGGGGAGGTTGCCGCTGTTGACTACCACACCCTCATGTTCGAAGTATTGGATAGGTGTGGTATTTCATTGGACCAGCAGGCGAAGATATTCAGAGAGTGGATGTTTAACCCTTAGTGGCCACCCCCCTCACAGGCATTTGGAGAAAGGTAGGTTGCTGGTTACTGCCAGATATAAATGATTCCTGCAAAGTCTTTGAGCAGGTCGCTTGCAGCATTCTGGCAAATGCCCTTCCCGAATACCTCGCCCAGCTGGTCTATAAACAGTTGTACAAAAACATGAAGCCCTTAATCAATACACTCGAGTGGCATAGGGCGGCCTCGTAGTCCAAGTACACAGAGAGGTCCACTCATTGAGTCCGGATGTGGCGTGTCGCCCACCAGGAGCCCTCGCTCCAAGGCAACAGTGCTGTCCTCCCTGCATTGTTTCAAGTGTGGGGAGGCAGGGCACACCATCCCCAATTGTGAAAGGAGGAAGGTACTGTGCAGCTACTAACCCCTTGTATTTTCCCTGTACAGGAGTGGTGCTTGTAAATGGCCATAAGGTTATTGCATTAATTAATTCCGGCAGCAACATTTCCAATGACGCTCGCTGATTCGTGTTACCACGACAGTGGATTGAAGGAAAGACCAGTCTGACCTGTATCCAAGGGGAAACTTGTGGTATAGGTATGCCTTGTGTATTATCAATTATAGGAGGACCATAAGGGCATTTCAAGTAGCAGTCCTCTGAAATCCAAAGCTGTAAAACATGACTCACTCCTGAGAAGCCTTTAAATGTAGTAATGGATGGGAAACCTGTCTCAAGTTGTCTCTGTGCCATATTTACAGCCGGCACTGAGGAGTCATATGCCACCCAGTGTAATTTGGTAGAGCCTGTGGTGTCACAGACAGAAGTGATACCAGTCGATGCTGCTACATCCTGGGCAGAAACCATGCCCACTGAGGTAGACCATGACCCTTTCTCTATTTTACACTTTCAATTTAGGCAAACCCCAGCTTCCTTTAAACAGGAACAGTGGAACAACGATTCCCTAAAGTTTGCCACAAATGCAGTGCTTCTGATAAATGGCCAATGCACACAACATCCCATTCCACAGGCCTACTGTTATAACTGTGGCATGTCTCTCTCTCTCAAAGTTAAAGAGAGGAAGGGGTTTGTTGGTTATTTGGTGAAACTACCTAATCATCGACCGAGCAAACAAGTTTATCATGTCAACCTGCTGAAACCATGGAAGGAAAAGGACCCCGGTCCCCCCTCTGGAAAGCCACATTCACTTTTCACTCACAAATCAGTCCTTAATTTCGGCCCTGATTTGATGCTCAAACAGCAACAGGAGCTGGAAACAGTCATCCTATCTGTCCCGGAGGCAAAACGTGCAGAGGTGGAACTTGAAATCAAGTGTATGCTGGAATTAATAGATGTAATAGAGGACAGTCATAGTCCCTGGTCCAGTTCCATTGTCTTGGTTCCTAAGCCTGATGGAAGTTGAAGGTTTTGCAATGACTTCAACCAGGTTTCCTAGTTTGAAACTGTGTAAGTTAAATAGTTACTCCCTAAGACAATTCACGCCAGGAGATGATCAATATGTGTTTATATTGGCTAGATGCAGGAGAAAAAACTCAGGCCCCCCCTCCCCAGGTTAGCCTAAGGCAGCCGTAACATGGCGCTTAGAAGGGAAGGGGTGTTACATCTTTGCCTTACTGTTTTGAATGCCTTTGCCTATTTCTTCTAGCCTGTGTATCTGTCCCTGCCTAAGCCATACAGACATACTGTATTTGTATTTGATCCCTTTCTCCTAGCATATCTTTTTGTTGTGGTTCTCTCTGTGGCTATCCTCCTGATTCTGTCTCATCCATATGACTTATGCATATAGGTCTGATCAGCTTCCATTAAGCAAAGGTTGGCTTCAATGTAAGGTAATATACAAGATACCCACCTTAGAGGCACAGGTGATCAGCACAGGTCTGACATGAAGGTGATGAACATACACAACCATGGACACCAGACAGCTCTAAGGAGATTAGCATATGTAGCAGCATGAAGGAGGCATAACAGTCAAAGTAGGAAACGTAACAGTCAAAGTAGAAATTAAGTATAAATTTAAGAAATATCCCCAGGGCAAAACAAGTATTATTTTACAAACATAGCAAATGGTTAAAAAACATGTTACATACAAGAAGAGTGAAAAGTCCACTTAATAATTAACTGAAAGCCTCCAATAATTCACAGTAAACACTAAAATAAGGACATGAGGACAGTTTATGTCTTTTCATTTAAAGTCTTTAGAATCTTCAGTACCCAAAGTGTTTTAATTGTGATGAAGTGGTTGCTTTTCTGTCATGCAGTCATATTAACCAATTCTGGAAGGAGTTTGTCTGGAACAGGGTGCCCAAAGAAGGAGGTATGATGGGAGATTGGCTGTTCTAATTTTTTAGTCTAATTATGTGTTCTAGAAGTTCATTTTTATCAGACTGTACGAGAATAAATAGACAAATAACTTGCATTAGTAGTGAAGTCCTTTTATTCTGCAAAATACTACATAAAGCTGAATAACCAACCATTAGCTCAACTGAAATGTTTGAGAAAACACTGTCACATCATTATCTTTAGTATTTCATGATAGGTGATTTTATTTGAATCTGTTAGGCTTAATAGGGCAGATATAATTACAGGCCACTAAAAGAAATTCTTAAACACAGGAAAAATACAATGGCTGACCTGCACTCTTACCCACTAAGGTCATGCAAAAAGACAATTTCCACTTGAGGATGAACAAAGTATGTCAAAAAAAGCTCTTCCACATTTTGTGGTAATTACTGCTATGTTGTAGATAACTTTGGTAACACTCTCTTCTATATGTTTAACCTTTAAGTAAAATGTATGGTTACAGGGGCCTGAATTACTCTGGTACTTTAATCCTGCAGGACCCAGCTTAATTCTTTGCAGAATGGGACATAATTGTAGTTCTGTGGACTGGAGTGGGTAATCAAGAAATAACAACTGGAACCAACATATTTTGACTACCAAAAAACCTTTCTGTTCTATTGGTGCTTAAAAATCCAAATTATTAGTGTTTTAGACTGCAGCTTGCTGTTTAAAGCAGTGTGTGCTAATGTCAAAGTCAATGAGGGCACAGTGAGATAAGCTGCAACTGGTTTAGTTTTAAATTTTTTCATGGCAAAGAGAGCTAAAAGACCATTGGTAATATAGAAGAGTCTCTTAAACCTGACTCCTAAAAAACAAGCATGTGGCAGCTATGTTCCATTGTTATTTAAAGACAAACAAAACCTAAAGTATCCATAAAGAAGATACATCAAGTAAAAAATGTCAATTTTGAATTGTTGTTAAGGGACAGGTTAACTTGACACTCACAACACAAAAGTGACAACTGAACTCAAATTAAAAAATATGAGTTGTGCCTGCTAAGGTCATGCAGAATGTACTGTATGCAGCACTTGTTTGACATTTAAAAGACTATTGTCTAGACCTGGCTTAATAGTTTGCAGGAGGTGTAAACTTGGCATCAGATTGGACCATGTTTGATTCTGTGCAGAAGGGAAATAAAACCTTTAGAAAGCAAATGAAACTTGGGATAACAAAATCAGGATACTTTGGGACAGTAGACTTCACAAGAGTTGCCATCATGCCAAAATCTCCCCAACACCAAGGCATATTACTTTCCTTTAAATCACAAAGAGATGTTGAACTTTATCTAGGAATCTGCAGGCCTTTCACATCTCCATCAATGGTGGTGTTTATGATTCTACAATCAGATATGTGCTTTGAGAAAATGTAATCTATGCTAGAATATCTAAACTGAAACTTAATTTGTCTAAAAATATGTCAGTTTGCCTAAACTTTGCCAAAATGCTTGTGAACTACCTTCAAAAAGGGATCCTGTCTGGCTAACATGAACCCCATTACATTTGAAGAAAAACTGCACTTTACAGTCAAATCTTCATGAACGGTATCAAGCACATTATGGTATTGTCATGGTTTTGAGACGCTTGCAGTATCAGGAGCATGATGATCTACGGTATATCTAAAGATTTTCCAGGAGACAGTATGGCCATTCAATTGTATGAGCTGGAAATGCAGATTGGTCAAAAAGTAAGACATGTCGACATCAGAATAGTTTCACAATTACATGGCTTACATTGACAAGAAGACACAAACCAGAGGGCAGGTCTGGGCTTCGTTGTCTTTTGCTTGTTGCCACATTCATAATCTGTAGTATAGGCTTGCTTCTGTGTTTCTTCTCATTTGGTGGTGACAGGACACTGCTTCTTTTGTTCTGCTCAAATGACAAGGGACCAGAAGAAGAAATATGAGTGAAAAGCCAATTCATTCATAGACAGTAAGACGCTGGGGACTTTCAAAACTCGACTTGATGTTGTTTTGGAAGAAATAAGTGGATAGGACTGGCGAGCTTTGTTGGGCTGAATGGCCTGTTCTCATCTAGAGTGTTCTAATGTTCTAATAAGATTCATAAATGTTAACCCACTGAGGTCTTAGCCATTTTTAGTGTTTTGCAGTATTCTTGAACTTTGCCTGTTTATTGCATGAAGATGGAATTTTATGTTACAAGTGTTATGTATTTTTTTTAGCAGAAGTTGTATTTTTACAAATGAATTCAAGATGGATGTCCTTTATTACATCAGACTGATGGAAATGCCATGTCCCTTTATTTCAGTGCAGCACGACTCACTGATTTATCTCAACAGAGCAGCATCTTTTACAAGTTAGGTTCATTTACATAATATAGCTAGAAAGCATTTTAATTGCACCAATCACAGTACAGTTAAATGGTATGATCTTTGAACACACCTATATCTTAAATTTTAACTAAAATAGTTAAACAGATTAGAAATCTTTGGGAAATATATGGCTCATAGAACAGGCCTTCTTATATTTAAATTATTAGAGAACAGAAAACAAAATTAAAAGTTAAAGTGTGATATAATCTCATATCTGTAGTGATTTGTTCAGTACAAATGATTACGGATGACGAAGTTAAACACTCGGGCAGTTTCAGGAACTTTACAAATTCATACAGTAAGGTTTTCTTTCCATCCCAATTAAATAAATGAGGGACGTAATTTAGCAATAGTAGCAAAATACATTTTGGAGTTAACTAGATCAGGCTTGTCGCACAGGCTTATCTTGCAGTTAGGAAGATCGTGAGCCAGAAGTTATCCAAGGGTAGCCTTTGAGCCAAGGACCGTCACTGATCATGCTATCATAACTATAGAACTTTATCATAAAATTGATACTCAGCATCTGGAAGCAGTCTAGTCTACCTGAAAGTGACATGAATGCTATCTTCATTCTAATAAGGCTTAGGGGTGATAGATGTACAGGCTTTTAATGCCATGTACTGTATATGTTTAATGGTAAGCATTCCCTAAAAGGGGTGGTACTGTGAAAGTGCTGCTGCCTCGTAGTAAGGGGACCAAGGTTCATGACCCAGGACCTCTCTGTGTGGAGATAACATGTTCTATGTGTTGGTCTCCTCCAGGTGTTCTGCTTTACTCCCACTGTTGAAATACATCCAGGTAAGGTGAACTGGTGATGTGTGTGTGGTCACCCTGCTATGGATTGGCACCCACCCCATCCAGGATTTGTTCCTGCCTTGTGTCTGATGATTGCTGGGATAGGCTCCAGATGCCCTACAACCTTACCCTGAAAAAGCAGGTTAAGAATATGGAAGGATATATATTTGTAACTAGCTGGAATAGGCACCAGCCCCACAAAGAGAGACCCTAGTTTGGATTAAGGGGGTTAGACAATGATGTCATTCCTTAAAAAGCCTGATAGCACTAGATAGCTGTGCATTTAAAATAGGAGTGTACAGAATTTCACTATCATTAACTCATTATATTATTACTGTATATTTACAGAGCATAAAAGAGTACCCTGATTTAACCACAAAGTTTTTTATATCGTATAAGGTGAAATACTGTATGCATTCCTATGATAGATATTAAAGCTAATGCACCTTTAAACACACCATACTTAACCAGTGCTTTTAAACACTGGTCTTTGCAGCTCACCACAACCACCGATTCACATTATAATGACTTCTCCTTCTTCTATCTGAGCAAATTATTTAATTGAAATAGGTGTGGGGATGGTATTTTACATTGGTTTAATCATTATATATAATCCTAATGTATATGAAGTAACAGCTGAGATGACAGTTTAGTTAAAAATAAAAAAACTGGGTGGTGTGAAATATCACTGCATAATACTTTCTGCCACTGTACACAGTTTTACGTGAAGATAAAAGTGTTATGTAAGTTTGTGTTGAAACAGATTGCCTAACGACGCTTTCATTGAACAGAACTTTAGTTTGAGAGTTCAGTTCCATTTTCAAGCAAACAGTCTGCAAAACAGGTGTGTTTACTTTAGTTGTCTGATTCAATTCTCATCAGGTTAAGGACACGGCTTGCTTTGCTTTTCTTCCATTCATCCACGCAGACACAGTCTGTGCATGTTGGCAGTGCTGAGCAGCACAGATGAGACATCACAAGCAGTTCCCCACCTGATAACAAGCACAGTCACAAACAACACTTTGGAATGTTTTTAGGAACTCATTTACAAAAATAAATGAATAAATAAAAATAAAACCAATTAAAGCCTACAAAAGTATGGGCATATGAATTGTAGGTTTGACAAAACAAAGTGATGGGATATAAAGTCACAGGACAGGAGAAATATTAATTTTGAGATTTGTAATAAAAAGAAAATGCCCTGGAAGTTTGGTGGTTAACACTAGAATCCGTGAAGCCTACGAAAAAATGTGTAATCCCAGCCCACCTTAAATCCCTTCTCACCTCTACTATCCTTGTCTTTGTTTTGTAAATGCATTGATCAGCGCAAGCAGCAAGCAGCCTGCTATCCCCCTTAACAGAGCTCAGCTCGGTCAAAAAGTTCTCCCAACTCATGCCAAGGATCCTTATCTGTGTGTGAGGTGAGGTGCCTGCAGTTGTATAGGGTAAATAATACAGTATATCATTATTTGGAATACATGCATTTCATGTGTATTCTGTGTCTATAAAGATCTGGGTAAGTTTAGGATGAAAGGAAATGCGAGAAATGCAAGAAATGCTGAACACATACATAAAGCAGAAACGTTTTCCATGTTATACTAATAATGATGTGAAGAGTATAATGTGTGAAGACTTTAGTCCAAATATCAAATAAACATGAACACTTTTATTCAAGAACATAACCAAAGAAAATAAAAGCATTTGATTTACATGTTGCTGCCAATGAGTTATAAACCCAAACTCAAATATCAATGGACACGAAGATTTACAGTATACGTATTCTTGAATGGTGTAGAGGTAAGAATTGCTGACTTATAACTCAAAGGTACCGGGTTCGAGACTGGACACTGTGCATTTTGAGTAATGAGTTGCTATTATTATTATTATTATATAGTAAAAAAAATACATTTGATTTGAATCTGTAACACCTGCTGTAAAGTTTGGCTTCTTGTAAAAGTTAGCGCTCGTTTTTTATCATTCAGTATTATTCTCTCAGTGACGTTCAAGTGGTACAACGAACTTGCCTCTCCCTCTCTGAGTTGATGGCATTTATCTCCATTCTTTTCACAAGAGCAGCATTGCGGCTGATCCCTGCTCAGAACTATTTGTTGTACTGGCAATCAAAATACAATGTCTCATGACCACTATCAGGCTGGACAAAGACAGGACCATATCAACAGACAGCTTCTTTACAGCGCTTTCACTACTGCTGCACCGCAATACAACTCTGCTTGGCACCATAAAGTAAAATGGGACTTCTGCCTGCAGCTAAAGTCACTTCAGTACATGAGCAATTCGCCACGCTGCTCTTTAGATCTGGCAGTGCCTTGATGATGGTGTATTTACAAGTTTACAAGTTACAAGCTCACTACTCAAAATGCAGAATGCCCGGTCTCAAACCCAGTACCCTAAGGCAGCAGTTCTTACCTCTTCACCATTCAAGGATATTGTATTATTTACCATATATAACTCCAGGCATTTCACACACAGATAAGGAGCCTTGAGCTGGGATAACTTTTTGCCCAGGTTGAGCTCCATCAATGGGACAGCAGGCTTCCTGCTGCTTGTGCTGATCAACACATTTACAAAACAAAATACACTGATGGAGAGGTTGCGAAGGAATTTAAGGTGGGCCAGGTTTACAAGTTTTTTTGTAGATTTCAAGGATTCTAGTGTTATAAGGCGGGTTAGGGTTTATGACCATGATGGTCTCAAGGGGATCTAGAAGAAACTCTAACTTGCTTGTCTTGTGATTTTGTAATTTTAGAGTTGGGCTTGAAACAACCCCAGGATGTTGTTTAAAGAAGTACTCCACCCAAAAATGATAGTCTTTTTATGTGTTATATACACTCTGCTTGTAGTGATGACCAAGAAAAAAATTTGAACCTTATGTTTACAAGCAGAATGGAAATTAAAAAAAAAATACCATATAATACAAGTGAGTGATTACCAATGCTGTACAATGGCAAATGATACTAAAAATCACACATAGAAAAAAGAAACAAAATCACGTTACTTGTGTGTGCATAATCCACATGTCAGTTATCTAGTTATATGCTCAAAATGTAAAAAACAGATGCAGTTTTTGCTGAATAAATTGTTAAATAGATTCAATGGATTCAGAAGGTATTCAGACTATTTTAGTTTCTGCACACTGTGTTGTGCTGTAAATGTAGTTGTAAATGGACACATTTGCCATTTTTGCCCATCAATTTACTCTCAATAACCCAAAATGAAAAAGTGAAAACATGATTTTAGAGAGGTTAACAAATTTAATAAAAATCAAAAACTCAGATTTGTCATTCTTAACAACACTTAATTCAGCAGTTCACAGAAGCCCCTTTGGCAACAATTACAGCTTTCAGTATTCTACAAGCTTTGCACACTTGGTCGGTTTATCCCATTCTTCCTGATCCTCTCAAGCTCTATTAGATTGGTTTGGAGATGTCTGTAGACTGCTATTTTCAGGTCTCCTCAGATGTTCTATGAAGTTTAAGTTTGGACTTTGGCTGGGCCACTCTAGAACGGTTGGAGATTTTTTCCAAGTCACTCCAGCGTTTGTCTTGGCTACATACTGTACTTCTGGTACATTTTCATGCTGAAAGGTAAAGCGTTGTCCCAGCATAATGGTGTGCACTCCGGTGCAGATTTTCTTCAAAGGAGCTTTCTGTATTTGGCTGCATTCATCCTTCACTCAATTCTGTCCAGTCTCCATGTCTCTGACACTGAGAAGTGCCACTATAACATGATGCTGCCATCCTCACTCTTCACAGTAGGGATGGTATTAGGCAGACAAGGAGCAGTATGTTCTTTGCCAGTCAAAATGCTTTGCCAGACTCTACCAAAAATGCCTGATTGATAGAGTGCTGCTGAGATGATCATCCCTCTGACAAGAACTTCCATCTTAGCAGAACATTTCTGAAGCTCTCTAAGAGTGACCATTAGATTCTTGGTCACCTTCCTGACCAAGGCATTCATCCTTCCCTCGGTTCTGGCCAGTCTTTCTTGCTAGGCTATTCAGCCTACTGTGCTCCAGAGAACATGCAGTGCTTTAGAAGTGCTTTTTTCACCTTTGCCCATACCCTAATTTGATCACAGAAGTCTACAGAAAGTTTCTTGGACTATTTTTTGTCCTGACATGCAGTGTGAATTGTGCAAACTTATATACACAGGTTTGTGCCTTTTCAAACAATGTTCAATCAATTCAGTTTGGATGCGTCTCAAAGATACTTAAAGCAAACAAGATTTACCTAACCACAATTTGGAGTGCCACACCAAAGGGTCTGAATACTTAAATAAAAGAGAGATTACACTTTTTGATTTTTAATAAATTTGCAAGCATCTTATCTTTCATTAGAAAAATCAGCCCTATGTGACTTGTGTTTTTTTTTTTTTGTTTATGATGTGTGCTGATTTTTCCAGGGGGGTATTTTCCGTACGTCGCTTAAATCATCTGAGATCAGATGCCTGATCTTGGATGAGTTAATGCCGGTGAAACTCATCCGGGATAAGTCGGTTTTTCAAACGCAGCCGTGTACTAGATTAGTCTAGCTGGATTTAATCATCCGAGATAAATGCGCGCGCCCGCGCTGAGTGAAAAGCCCATATATATTGAGTCTAGAAAACATGATCAGCAAGTCTTTCATAGGCTGTAACAAAATGACGAAAGAACGGACGCATTTTTTTCACACAAGCTGTGTGTGTGTGTGTGTGTGTGTGTGGGTGTTAGTTAGTTAGTTCATTAGTTAGTTAGTTTGTTACTTGAAGGATTTCAAGATTTAATATGCACGAGGGGTAACACTGCAAAAGCAGCCCAAACCAGAAAAGAAGGCTGGCAAAAAGTGGCCGACAAATTAAACGCGTGTGCATTGTACTTACTGAAAGCAGCGTTTCATTTTCTATGTGTCAGATTAATTATTATTTAATATGTCATAATTCCAGATCAAACGTGAGCACAAGGAGAACATGGGAACAGGTTAAAGTGAAGTACAAGAATATACTTCAAACTGGTAAATATTGGTATATAACTATTTAAAGAATTGTTGACATAAAGAATCATATATAATGTAAAGAACATTAATTTTAAAGCTAATAAGAAGGCAGACAAGCAAAAAAACAGGTGGAGGACCATACAGTCCACACCTAACCCCTACAGAAGAGTTGGCTCTCCACCAAAATGCCCATCGCCCTGTTTCTGAGGGCATTCCAGGGGGAAGCTCCTCCTCAGAACCAGTGGCAGGATACAGTGGTCACTTCTTTTCAGGTAAAGGATGGTCATTGCATATATTTGTCCTCAATGTGTGCCATATGTATGTTCCATATAGCCCTCTTTTTTGTTGGGTCAGTTGCAGGGAATGTCATATCCCTAGAACCTGTGTCTGACCAACGAGATATTGACAAAGGTCAAATATTTGATGAAGACACTGTGTCTGATTATTAATCAGGAGGAGAGTTACATTGTTCCATGTGCCCCAATCACATCTGGAAATCCTGGTAATGAGAATGTTAGGCTGATTGTGAGATTCTTTATGGAACTGTGGGAGTTTTTGCCTGTGTATTACCTACCTGCAATGGCATGAAACGCCTCTTTTATTGTCTGCACACGCAGGTGTCCAGGAAACACTATGAAAACCCAAAGGAAATATTTCAGAGCCAAACAGACTTTCCGAATTGCCTGGCAAACTGCACTTTTAGATAGATTTTCTGCATCGCCTACAGTATATAAAAAAAGTGCTGCTTGCAAAAAACCTCAAAGCAATGCATACTGTCTGTGTGGTTGTGAGAGCCCGACTTCACCGAGTTTGACTTCGAATATAAGGTCCTAATAAATTTTTGAGGTACAATATTCCCCCTCGGCTAAAGCGGTCTCTTTCGAAAAGAATTTCCTCTGGGAGCAATAAAGGATCTTGCCGATAGCGCAAATCCCTCTCTATATGAAATTCTCTTCTTATAATTTGCACACCAATATCAATTGGTTGTTCATTCATGAACGGTGAAGCCATGACTGAATGAATTCCATGCACGGACACTGATTACATGTGTGAGCTAATCCTTGTTTACATAGAACAAACCTGCTCTGAGCAGGTTTGAGGATTTGGATGTGCTGCTATGACAACACATCCAGCAAGAGTTTCGAAAAACCGACAGATCCAGGATCAGGCCAAATCGTTAACAATTACATCTGGCTAAACGAGTAATCCGCATACGAAAAATACCCCCCAGGAGTATCTACTTGACAATATTTTAATAAAAAATACCTTTGTTTCGCAACATGAGTAATACAGGGTTTTTTAAATGTGTTGTTCACATTGTTGGCTTGTATTATACGTTTTTTTCTATGTTCTGCCTGAAAACATGAGATTATTTTTTTTTCTCATCCCTAACTATAAACTACATGGGGTGAGTAACACTTTCTATTAAAAAAAGATTTGGGTGCCGTATTCCTTTAATGAATAATTCACTTTAGGAAAAGACCTCAAGTGGCAGGAAGATAATGTGTCCAGAGGCTGCAGAGAGGTAATGGCAGGTGAAGAAGGATACTCTTGATATTTCCTTTTTTATAGGCAAGTAAGTGGATAAGCCACCTCACCATACATGGTCCAGTTTTTGTATAGTTAGTCTCCCTGGAACAAAGAGGCTTTATTTTCTTTTATTTGTACTTTGTATTCTTCCTACACACATCACTCTTTTATACCTTTTTGCTTATTTTTTATTACTATTTTGATACAGCTCAGAGCTCTTTTGCACTTGTGGTATGGCGATATGCATCGTAAAACTGTCCTATTTCATTCATGCTTAAATCTTTCTTAAAAGAAAGAATTACAAAAAGAGTTGCTTTTGATGCCTGAATGCTGTTTAATGTCAAAATCAATATTTGAATTTTATAGAATGCACACTAATGAGGCATGATGGTAGTGCCAAATACAATTTCTATGATTTCACTTTTTCACCAGTGATTGTTCATCTGTTGAGAAAGGTCTACAGATGATTACCTACCTCTGACTGACATTTCTCTACCTGAAGTGCTGTACATCTGTGAAGTATGTTTGCTCTTAAAGAGACAGAACTGTTGTAAAGCAATAGGCCCAGACAATATCCTTGCCTGTCTCTCCATTGAGGCATTGTGTTGATGAGTCAACACTTGTGATTACAGACATTTTTAACCCATTTTTGATTCAAGAGGTCCTGGCTGGTACAAATTATCCACAAATTATCACTGCACCCAGAAAGCAAAGCATTTCCTGCCTTAATGAAAACTGACCAGTGGTACCGGTGTGATTAGTAGCAAGAACATTTGAATGATTAATTCTTCAGTATCTCAAGATTCTACAGATTGTGCTTTGGAGCTCTTCCGCTTCTTTTCTGTTGAAAGTTGAAAAAGCAGTTAACATGGCTCTCCAATGCATCTTGTACCATTTAACCTCTCCAGATACTTATGGAAGGTTCCTATTTATGAATTTTAGCTCAGCATCTAATACAATAACATACTAAAACTCCTCATAATGAACTCAGATTATTCCACAGATGTCTCTATCTCTGTCGTTCTGAGGATCAGGCATCAGGCAACAAAAGCTAAGTCAGTATCAATCAGAGCTCATGACCCTGAGCACCATGCCATAACCAAGGTGTGTTCTGTTTTCTCTACTTTTCTGAACCAACAAATGCGCCTCCAGCTATCCATCTGTAAATGTGCTGAAGTTTGCTGATGGTACCACCTAATCATACATGAGGATGAGGTGCCATATCTGATGAAGGTGGATAAGCTGGCCAGTTGGTTTGGCTTCCACAATCTAGACCTGACAACTGTGGAAATGGTTGTGGATTTTAGGACACCCCACCTAACCCCATATACTAATCTGGTAATAGACAATGTCACTGTTAACAGAGTAGAAACATTTAAAGTACGTGACTCTACTATGACTCACAGATTGAACTGGGTTGAAAACATTTCTCAACTCTATCAAGAGCATAATGTTTTTTATTTCTGTGCAGACTTTTACCCTTCTTACTTCATACATTATGGTTTGGTTTCACGGTGTGTTGGCTCATTAAAACAATGAACAGCAGCACACTGTCTGAACAGCAAAAAGGATTTTAGGCTTGAACCTGGCATCCAGTCAGAACAAATGCACATCCTAGGGCAGGAAGCAAGCAGGCAATATAATCAAAGCCTACACTCATCCAGGTAAGCATCTCATTTAAGGCATTAAATTACCTTTCTTTATCTCCTATCATTTGTTTTTTGTTACAAATCAAAGGACCTCAAATTATTAAATTTTTTGTAGTTCTTGTATGCGTTTGATATTTTACTAGTGGCTCATTACCCACTTCCTTTCATCTAGCAGAGACCCTCCTTTCCTGTATTTTTTAATAATCTTATATAATTTGAATTCCTATTTGGTTTCATGCAAGGAAAGAGTACTACATATGTGATGTTTGCTTTAAGGGTGTTTTGGGAGAAATACAGAGAAGGTCAGAAGGAATTGCATTGCGTGTTTGTGGACTTAGAAAAAGTGTGTGACAGGGTGCCAAGAGAGGAGTTATGTCGGGAGTAACAGAAAAGTATGTGAGGGTGGTACAGGATAGGTAAGAGGTCAGTTTGACTGTGAGGAGGTGTGCAGTTGGAATGACAGCCTGGTTCAAAGTGAGAGTGGGATTACATCAAGAACTGGCTCTGAACCCTTTCCTGTTTGCAAAGGTGATAGACAGGTTGACAGATGATTTCAGACTAGAGTCTCCATGGACTATGATGTTTGCGGATGACACTGTGACCTGTATTGATAGTAGACAGCAGGTTGAGATGAAACTGAAGAGATACACGTTGGAGGGGAATAAACATCAATAGGAGTAAGACAGAGTACATGTTCATGAATGAGAGGGAAGGTGATAGAAGGATGTGACTGCCAGCTGAAAGTTGGGGAAGGTAGACAAACTTAAATACTGTATTTTTCGCACCATAAGACGCACTTGTTTATCCCCAAAAGAAGGTTGGAAATGTCTATGTGTCTTATGGAGCGAATATTGCGTCACAGACCATGATGTGTATTACCTGACAAAAGTTGACATCCAGGGGTACAGGGTGACAAAGCTCACTGTTACGTTACAGGCATTCCCTCTGTGCTTGGAGGAATGTTAGACTCATTGACTCGGCATCTAATCCTTGCGTGTGCGTGAGTTGCGAAATGTAAACAAATATAAACAAAGGCAAGATGGCATCGACATCTCATGAGGGAGCGAAGCGAGTGCAGAAAACAAATTTTGCGCATTATCACTGAGTCGGACTTTTGTTGAGAGTGATCAGGAGATCGAACAAGAGAGTGAGGAACTGGCATCAGCTGATCGGGACACCTATAGCAAGGTTCGTGTGGGAGGAATACCTAGACATTGATCCGTGGGAGCCAAACTGGCTACCGGACTTCACAAGACAGCATGGCTTGCTGTTGGACTCGACAGATTACCAGCCGCTGGACTACTTCAGGCTATAGCTTTCAGCTACTGTCAGACAAGACAAACAGGTATGCAGAGCAATTTTTTGAATGGAGGGCTGTGCTTGCACCGCATTCTCGTTTTTCAAACTGAAAACCCACAACAAAACACGAGATGAAGGGCTTTGTGGCATTACAAATATAGATGGGACTAGACTGGCGATATAACTTCAGGGAGCATTGGTCCAAACGTGCGTGATGATAGGTACATGCTCCTGCAAAGTGATTGTGAGCAACTGAGCTTCATAAATTCTGACACTAGCGATGAGGAGTTCTTGGGGTTTCCAGAAAACTAGAAGAGCGCTTGAACCTTAAAGTCTCTCCTTATTTGTTAATGACAGTGATAATAATTCTTAATACCGCTGTTGAATTTACATGGTTGAAATAATATTCTGCTATATTTTATTAAACATATTAGTACACCATTTGGTTCAGAATATTTGTTTTCTTGTTTTCCTTCTCTAAACCTAGGTGCGTCTAATGGTCAGGTGCGTCTTATGGAGCAAAAAATATGGTACTTAGGTTCAACAGTCCAAAGCAATGGAGAATGCGGCAGAAAGGTGAAGAAGAGAGTGTAGGCAGGTTGGACAGGGTGGAGAAGAGTGGCAGGAGTGATTTGTGACAGAAGAGTAGAGTAACTGCAAGAGTGAAAGGAAAGGTCTATAAAACAGTGGTGAGACCAGCTATATTTGTGTGGTTTGCAGATAGTGGACTGATGAAAAGACAGAAGGCAGAGCCGGAAGTGGCAGAGTTGAAGATGCTATGATTTTCTCTCGAAGTAATGAGGGACAACACAGGTACGATAGTTTGGTGACCAAGTGAGAGAGGCTGATGTGACCTGGGGGAGAGGTGAGGGATTTGTGTGGTATTTTTATTTGGAGTTTTTTTTCTCTTTTCACATCGTGTAGGATGATTATTTAAATAAGTTTTGTAATTTGTCACTATATTATTGGATGGTAAGGAGGGGATTATTTTAAATGTATTTTTTTAGTTATGGTGTTTGTGTTCTTGAATTCTTTTTTGGAGCGGCATTCACTACTATCATTTTGGGATTTAATTTAGCCTATGTCACGTGTTCCGCATTTGGACTAATTGGGAGGCAGGACTTTTACTTTAAAGGATCAGCCATCTGTTTTGAACTTGGGGGGTTTTATGTGCGGTATCCTGAGAGTGAGTGCTGCTTTCAGCCACACCAAAGGAGTGCAGAAAGCTGGAGGAGATTGTTTTATGCCAGATACATTCAGTGGGTGCATTGCCTTAAATTGACAGGATCCAAGATGGACGGTACGACCAGTGAGAAGGAGAGAGGCAGCGCGAGTGAGAAGAGATCAGGGAATCATCTGAATGGTGTGTCCAATTGGCTTATTTGAAGCCTGGAAGATGTGAGTACCTTCAATTAGGGCTGGGCGATTAATCGAAAAGTAATCGAAATCGACATTCAGAACCTATAATCGATCAAATTTTTCCAGGTCGATTATTTCGATTACTTTCCCTTTAAAAACACTACCGCGTGTGGAGTCACGTAACCCCGCTCCGTTACGTTAAGTTATTCCGCCGACATGTCGGGCATGGAGAGCTTAAACACTGACACAACTGAGCAACAAGAGCAGCTTGTATCAAAGAAAAACGCAGTCTCCGTCATTTGGACACATTTTGGCTTCAGTAAGGATGACATTGAACAAAATGAAGTCAGATGTAGACACTGTAAAAAAACAGTTTCGACGCCCAAAGGTAACACCACCAATTTGTTTCAACACTTGAAGCACAATCACGTTACTGAATATGAACAGTGCATGGCTCAAAAAAAACAAAAAGAGACTGACAAGCGCCCAGTAACAAGTGCCTCCGCAAAGCAGATGTCAATAACACAAGCGTTCACAAATGCCACACAGTATGAGAAGAGTTCAAGAAGATGGAAAGAAATAACTGACGCTATTTGTTATTACATCGCAAAGGATATGACTCCCTTGGCTACAGTGGAGCGAAGCGGGTTTAAACACCTCGACAGAAGATACACTGTGCCATCGCGATCACATTTTTCTAAAAATGCGCTGCCAGACATGTACAAGACATGTTGTAAAAATGTAGCTGCTGTAATGAAAAATGTTCAACACTTTGCAGCCACATCTGATCTCTGGTCAAGTAGGACGATGGACCAATTCTTGAGCCTTACTTTGCACTACATTGACGACGATTGGAAGCTGCACCAGAGATGCCTTGAGACGGCATATTTTCTAGCCGATCACACGGCAGATATGATTGCGCAAGGTACGAAAGATATGCTTTCTGAATGGGACCTCGCGGAAGAAAAACTTTCAGCCATTACGATAGAGAACGGTGCTAATGTTGTCAAAGCTGCTGTGCTTAATGGATGGTTACGGCAGCAGTGTTTTGAACACCGCCTACACCTTGCAATTGGTAAGTACACGTCAGCTTAATTAAATATAATAGCATAAAAGCAAAAGAGGTCATTAGGAAGCTTTTTTAAAGGGAGTGAGGCAACACCTTCAGCAAGTTCAGCTACACCCACTCTGTCACTTCAGCAATCGCTAGAAGCAGAGATGAGCAGCTATTTGGTGTCCCCCATGCTGGATAGTGAGGCAAATCCACTGGACTGGTGGAGGAAGCATCATGTACACTTTTCCACTCTAAGTAAGGTGGCAAAAAAGTATCTCTGCATACCAGCTACTAGCTCCCCATCAGAGCGGGTTTTCAGTTCGGGCGGAAACATTGTTACATGCCTCAGGTCCTGCCTGAAACCTGAAAAGGTTAACATGCTCGTGTTTCTTAGTAAGAACTTAGAGTAAATTCATGTTCATATAGTGACATGACAAGATCGCTAAGATCACCTCATGCAACAGTGTTTAGAGAGTTCTATTTTCATTACAACATTAAAATATTTGTTTACAGAAGATGCAAGAAATGCACTGTTTAAAATATTATTTACAGGATATATAAGAGTTATTTTATTTAGAAGAGATACTACTTATTTTCTACTTTTAATAAGAAAAACATTGAAAATAATTTATTTTGTTTCCAAAAGTGCAAGTTATTTATTTTGACTTTTTTTATAAGAACAAAGTGACTGTTCGTTTTAGGCAATGTGTGCTTTAATTTCAGTTGTTCAACATTGATGTTCAATAAATAATCACAGATAGTAGATAGTGTGTTTCCTTCAATTATTTTAAAATCAAGTAATGCACCCTTCATTCAAAAATCTCTCACTTGTAATATGTGAGCATATTTACTGTACAAAACTTGTCAGTGAACTATGAGGGCAAAAAAATAAATAAATAAATAAAATAATCGTTCATTAATCGTAATCGAGTTAAAATGTTCAATTAATCGAGATTTTGATTTTAGCCCAAATCGCCCAGCCCTACTTTCAATGTTGTCTTTAATTGGGGTGATTTAGACTCTGATCTTAACTACTTGTGCTCATTCAAGTTGATTAGAGAGGAGAGCCCTGTCTGCCACCGTGTGTGTGTCATTGTAGGAGCTGATGGATCAGCGTGGGAAGCCGCCCCTTGAGACAAGATCATGTGGAGTACCTTTGGTAGATGCAGTATCGAGCTGAATGAGTAAAGTCTGTAGAGCTTTTTAACTTCCAGAGTTTTACACAGATATGAAGATAATCGACAGAGGCGGGAACTCACGAGCATCTGTGCAAGCGCTGCATTGGACTCTGATTTGTTCTTTTTAGATCAGTGTTTCCCAACCTTGGTCCTGTGGCCCCCCCTTTCGCTGCAGGTTTTTGTTCCAACCAGCTTCTGTTTTAATTGGACTCTTGAGCTAATTAAGTGATGTGTTATTTCCCAAGTCCTGTGTTTTGGGAACAATACTGTATAGCAATTAGAAAACTAAGTTTGGTTATATATATATATATATATATATATATATATACATATAAATGTACCAAGCAGTTATATGGGAATAATGTATTTTTTTTTTCTTTTTAACAATATTTTCATCTTGATTTTCATTCTACTTTTGTAGGTGTTCTAACTGTTTAATTAATCCATTATATACTAATTAGTGGGTCTGACACTAAAGTAGTTACAGCCTTTGATTATTCAGCGTTATTTGCCAGCATATCTGCTCTGCTCATTTTTAATTGTCATTAATAAGAACGAAGGGGAAAAGCTGCACAGAGAAAGGAAAAAATATAATGAAATCAACAAAAGAGAGTTAAGAAATTTAAATCTATAGCAAAAGCAGAAACATTTCTAAATGTCTTATAAATGTAAAAATCATGCTGCTGTGCTTTTCTGAATGTAGAATAAAAGAAAAATAATACCAGCTAATTAAATGAGATCAGTTTTACCAGGTGTTGTCACTGATTAGGAATCTGGTTGGAACAAAAACCTGCAGTCACAGGCGGGCCACAAGACCAAGGTTGGGAAACACTGGTTTAGATGTTGGTGATTGTGTATTTTTTTTATTAAAAATTACAATTTTTGTTTAAAAAGATTGTCTATCCGATGTGGTGGTTAGTCATCCCTTTATATAAAAGAACCTGTGCTTAGCAGCACTTTGGAGTTTAGCTAATTTGGGTCCCAGCTCCCTTCCCTTACTGGGTGACGTTGTCGGTCAGTTATTTCTTGGGTATTGAGTGGGGGTGGAGTTCAGGAGAGTTAGGAATTTAGGTGCCCCCCTGCTGGTGAAAAAAAAGACAATATATAGTGCCCCCCTCATATCCTTCACTAGATTGAGATGGTGTGGGCACGTGCAATGGAGATGTGAGGTTTACATCATAAAACAAATGTTGTGGATGGAATCATCAGGCAAGAAGAAAGGCCAAAGAGAAGTTTATGGATGTGGTGAGGGAGGACATGAAGGCATTCAGTGTGGCAGAAAATTGTGTAAAAGATAGGGAGAGATGGAGACGGATGATCCACTCTGGCGACCCCTAAATGGGAGCAGCCAAAAGAAGAACAATTTGAATTCCCATATACATATTATACAGTTTCTATCTAGTTGTGATTGGAACTACTGGAAACATGGTGCTGTATTTGAAAACTTAATTAAAATTGTAAAGCAACGTATATTTTTTTTCAGTATGAAAGTTTACTACATTTGGTATTTACTCATTTTAATCATTTTTCTAATGTGACGAAGATGATAAAAATTACCAAGGAGAATTGACACCTTCCCCAATTCCCTTAGAAAGGCCACTGTAACATTTTCAGAAGGTCTTGAAGTAAATAGTTTTCTAACAAAGAAACTTCTTTTTTTATCAGTTTCCACATAAAAGAATGAAAATCTCTTCAAGTTCCCTTTTTATGCATTATTGAAAGGGACTTCTTTCCTTTCACTTGAAAATTACTGCATGTTTGATGAAAAGTGACAGTTTTTTTCCAGTACAATTCTTTTGTTCCGCAGTAGCTAGTCATAGTAAATTGGACATTCAATCGAAAGTTTGCATGCTTTTGTTCCAGGTTTTAAACCTCCATTACTGGTCTCAATCTAGCTGTCTTAATATTTTCAGCCTTGTGTTGCTGTGGATTGACGGTGGATTTATTTTGTTAAAGAAGTGTTAGCATGTAAGCTAAATTGAGGAAAATGTGGGGCTGAGCTCTCCGACTAGAGTCTTAACGCCTGCAGAGCAACTGTGACACATTTAGTTTAGGCTACTGTTTGTGTCTCTCAGAGCTATCCTTTATGAAATGATGAGGTCGCAGAAGGTCTCCGGCAAGCAATAAACATTTGCAATGCAGGCGACGCTAAAATGATTTGGCTGAAGGACAACATTTTTCTTAACGTCACTGTCAGTACCATACGAGTATGGCCTTTGTCACTTTTCTGTGAAAGATATCAGATATGCGACGTGATGAAATATAACACTAATAAAGAACGCTGGATGGGGTTTATGTAAATGCTGAAGACATTGTCAGGTTTTATATTGGTATTCATAGTGCTAGGCCAGCAAATTGATTTTTTTCCCCTTTTTAAGTTGCAAGATATGTGTTTTGTTTTCTAAGAGTCGTGAACTGAATAAAGTTAAGAAATCCGGTGTCTGGGAGAAAGGGCAGAGCTGTGTAGGTGTGCTACATGATAATGAAAGCCCTGGGGTGTTTGGAAAAGTTACCATATGCCATAATTAGCAAAGATTTATTGGCATTTGAGGCCAAAGCTTTCATGTATGTCTGCACTCTAGTGCATTGATATAGTGAGGGTTAGCCAGGTGACAAAGAATGACTTATTAAGGCTTAGGATAATTTCTTTATTTAAAAAATCTGAAACATTAATTGTGACAACTGTTTAAATCCATTGCAGATGGCTTAGACTCATCAAACCAGAGAAAGTGGTGATTATTAAATGTAGCTGTCATCTGTTAACTGATCCTCATTTCTTAATTTAATATGAAATAATCTGGCATGGATGTGTGGCACAATGAGTATCAATGCCTTTTTGGGGTATCTGAGCCACAGTTCAGTTGCCAACAGACATGGTGTAGGTAAAATGGCAATTTGAAATTAGACCAGAGAAAGTGAAGCCATGACTGTGTCCTGTGAGTGTCTAGTGTCCAGTCAAGGGCTGCTTCCTACCTTCCTGCCTGTGGAAATGATGGGAGAAGATGTAGAGTAGGTCTGGACTATGAATGAAGGGATTTTAAAATTCTCAAGATCACATTAAATTATGCAGGTGATGTTTAACACGGGCGGCACGGTGGCGCAGTGGGTAGCGCTGCTGCCTCGCAGTTGGGAGATCTGGGGACCTGGGTTCGCTTCCCGGGTCCGCCCTGCGTGGAGTTTGCATGTTCTCCCCGTGTCTGCGTGGGTTTCCTCCGGGCGCTCCGGTTTCCTCCCACAGTCCAAAGACATGCAGGTTAGGTGGATTGGCGATTCTAAATTGGCCCTAGTGTGTGCTTGGTGTGTGGGTGTGTTTGTGTGTGTCCTGCGGTGGGTTGGCACCCTGCCCAGGATTGGTTCCCTGCCTTGTGCCCTGTGTTGGCTGGGATTGGCTCCAGCAGACCCCCGTGACCCTGTGTTCGGATTCAGCGGGTTGGAAAATGGATGGGTGGTTGGATGTTTAACACTGAATGAGCGAAATTTAAGAAAAGGTGTAAAGGCAAAGGCATTCATCACAGGTCAATTCAAAAGTGTGGTGCTTCCTGTGATAAGATAAAACATTGAATCAAAATTGAATAAAAAAAAAAGAGCGTAAACCCAGGATTAACACATGAGTCCTCTCTCATGGTGCCAGTAAAGTACAAGTCTAATTCATTTTCCTGACTATCTCCAGAAAGTCTGGTATCACAATACTATTTGACTCCAATCTTAAGGTGGACCTTACTTCAAATATTTTATTCCTTATATACTTTGTGACCCTAAAAAACAAGTTAGAATATGACTGCTAATCAATTTGTATTTGTTACAGGTAATTCTTTATTATGTCTCAGTGAAGATAACAAAGGTCGCTCACACTATGGCCTCTTTTATGATCTACTGTACATCATCTACAATATCTGACATAATAGAACACAGATAGCATGGACAGTGAAACACTGGGCTTAAACTTAGGTATGTCAAAAAGTTTTCTTTTCACTCGTGCACAAACAGCAACACACAAACTCATGAAAGAACAATAAATGAGCATCATATCTGAACTGCAGCATTGCTAATAAATAACTGGTCAGGTGTTCATTCAAGTGCTTTCTTTTTGCAGTTGTATTAGATACTTTATTTATGGGAGATATGACTATCTACACATATTTAAAAAAGCGTTCCCCCAAGCTTGAACTGGACTGGATGAGTTCAAAAATGGATGGCTCTAAGAAGAAATTGTATATTCTCTGTTTCTTAGTGAAATTTATTTTGTCGTGTATCCTTGTCATTCTGTCAATCTACCTACAGGATAAACAATGACCTGTAACCTTCTGGAAGATGAAAATGTCTTTATTGGTTTGTTTCTGTTTTACTCCATGGATGCACAGATCAAATAGTTTTAGATAATACAAATATGTTGAGCTTATTATTATTATTACATATTCTATTTCTATTGTTGTAGGACTGAAGCCAAGAACTTGCAGTTTAGCATGTCATTTAAACACAGTTCATTGTGAGACACCGTACTGACAGAAATCACACATGGTGTAATCCAGGGGTGTTCAGCTCCGGTCCTGATGGGCCACAGTGGCTGCAGGTTTTCATTTTAACCCTTTTCCTAATCAGTGAGCAGTTTTCACTGCTACATAACGTTTTTTCCCTTCATTGTAATAGCCCTGTTTTTAAGGATTCAGTCCTCTGAATTGATTTGTTTCTTCATTAAATGTCAGCCAAACAGAAATGAGATGTGAAACGAGCCAAAAGATGACCAGCTAAATTGGAACGTCAGCCAGTTTCACTCCAATCAGTTTCTTAACGAGAAGGCAATTATTACTGTTAATTAAAGCCATTATTAAATATCATGACTTCTTGCTGCTCTCATTCTGCCACAGCAGACTGTTGATTTTCTGTTTTTTCTAAGACCACCGTCATGATGCTTTGGTGATCTGAGCAGACCAACATGACCTTCACCTTTCTTTATTTTCAGGTTAGCTGGTCATGTGGCCACTTATTTTGTGTCTCATTATTGTTTGGCTGCTCATTAAGGAAAAATAAACAATTAAGGGGTCTGAGTCACGTCAATTAAAACTAAGGCAAGACAAATTAATCAGCAGCAAAAACACTCACCAATTAAAAAGATGGTTAGAATGAAAACCTGCAGCCACTGCGGCCCTCCAGGATCAAAGTTGGACACCTCGGTGTAATCTCTATTACATGGATTCTTAAAACAAAATAAATATTTCCTTATGTTACCAGTATGAAGAACTTTTTATCTGCATGAAGATACAAATGCTATTGTGGAATCAAATCATTTTAAAATTTATCATAAACTAATGTCGTGCTCTCACAAATGCACATGGTCTCATACACTCATAGATGAGCACCTTTTGCAACAAATGTGTGCAGCATCAGCATTTTAATTGCTTTTATTTCTGGGAATCATCAAATAAACAACAAGAATAGAAAATAGTGTCTGTTATTCATATATCTCGAACACATTTGTTTACTTCATCATATGCACTCATAGGAAAAATAATGTCTTACTAACAAAAGCATATTCTCCTTATCATTAAAATTTGAAATGAAGAAGAAATTTGTAGGTGTGTGTAGGTGTTTTGCATTAAAATGTTTTCTGTTAAGAAGTGTGTCTCAAGTGCTTAACATAGCAGATAGATTCAAATGTATATACATTGTCTTTAAGGTGCACATTATTATGCACAATTGAACACCAAACTTAATTGCAGGGGCCAGAGGATAAGATACAGTACATAGGGATCTGTACATCATTACAGCTAATTGCAAATTCTCTAATCCCTTGCAGTTTCACTGAGACATCATTATTTGACTTGCTGCCCTGCTGATCAATGGAGCTTACAGTATATTCCACCTTATCAAAGGATTGATGCAAACAATATGTGCATATCCACACTTTCTTGTCTTCTTTTTATTGCATGCTCTCTAATTTGAATGAAGCCTTTAAGTCTGGCCAACATCTATCTATCTATCTATCTATCTATCTATCTATCTATCTATCTATCTATCTATCTATCTATCTATCTATCTATCTATCTATCTATCTATCTATCTATCTATCTATCTATCTATCTACTTGCCTTACTGAAATATGTGCTTTTTTTATATTTCTCTTTCAACAAAATATTAAAAATGATAAAATGAAGAACTAATTTCCAAAAACAAAACCTCAACATTTGTCACAAATTACTACAGTTATTATATCTGTAGAATACACATTTTCAGGGAATATGTTCTTTTAAAACTGAACCCTTTGTTGAGATTATAACTACATATAAACTCCACCAAAAGCCATCAATGTAGAAAAGAAGTAAAGCTCTAAAGAACAGATGCACTTACTTTACTTTTAAAGCTGATGTACACTCCCAAATGCTGTTAGAATCCAATCGAACTTATTATGGGAGTTCCTCTTCAGTGAGGCTGGAGGGCAGTCTTCTTCAGGTTCACTTGACCAGGTAATATTCTGTTTTTGTTTAGAAATGCATCTATTATTTTACCATTTGTTAAATTTTGTCATTTCACCCTGGTTTGTAAGATTATTTTTCTTGGCAGCGTCTTTCGTATACTTGTTGTTATGGGTATTACGATTTTGTGTTTGTTTTCATAGGTGCTGCCATTTTTTTGTGCCTAGGTGCTATGATGCTATGTAGCTGCTAGTCAAATGATTTATGTTTCATATGTCCTATGACAACATAGTAGCCACATTGTGAACTTTGTAGAACTATAAAGGTAATAATTCTTGTTTCTGAGCTCTCTTTCAGGATGGGAAATCTGTGCTTCTGAGTATGAATTTAATGCATGCTCTTCAATGTAATGACTGATCTCTTGTCTTATATTATTTGATCATAGCAACATCTCACTTAACTTCAATAATGACCCTAAAATCTCTGAAACCTAGTTAAATAATGTGTTCTGTCAGGACTAACAGGAATAGAAAATCCCAGTGGTCACAACATTTACCAGAGCCTCAGGAATATTGTTCTCACAAAACTTATTTCTCCTCATAAAGACTTCAAACATTACGTCAAATGGTGGCTGTTTTATATTTTAAGTCCATGCAGTGAGATATCCATCCATCCATCCATTATCCAACCCGCTATATCCTAACTACAGGGTCACGGGGGTCTGCTGGAGCCAATCCCAGCCAACACAGGACACAAAGCAGGAAACAAACCCCGGGCAGAGCGCCAGCCCACCACAGCCAGTGAGATATGGATACATTTATTTGAAATTATACGGTAATCTAACTTGACATATGTTTGCACATTCTTTACTTATTTAAAATGACCAGACAGATAGCCAGCCTGTTGAATTCACAACTCTACACCATGCTACAACAAACTGTCAGCTTGATGATGGCAACTTCCAAATTAGTCGAAACACATCTGACCTCTCTTTGTCCTTCTCTGAGGTTTATCCTCATCATTCCTCTATCTTCTGTAACTTCTGAATCTAATTAATAAGCTTATTTTGACAGCAGCTTATATAGATATAAACACAACCAACTTAAATATAAAGTAAACATATACATGGCAATTATATTACACCAATTACTGCAATATATTGAGTATTCTTATATAGTTACAGTTATCTGTTGCATTGTGGAATAAATTACACATTTTTTTATATCAGCAATATGAGATGTTCACGGTAACTTACTAAAAAAACAAACACAATTGAGTAGTACTTGAACGTAAAAACAAGACAGTTTCTAAAACACCACTAATTCGAACTTGTGTCATTTTGGAAATAATTTCTTCACATATCACTAAACTACTTTGTCTTCCAGTCTTGAATTCCATATTGCAGCTGATGTTCCAGTGTGGAATTGGATTAAGTGTTCAGAAAAGGAATGGACCAATGAGTAATTTGAGTATTTTGTCTTCTTTTCCATTTCAGAATGGCAGCATGGTTCTATCACTCCCCAGTGTAGCTTTGAGTTCTAATGCTCCAAAATCTCATTCTATTCTGAGACACTCAAGATTACCTGGTGCTAGTCTTCTTATTTTAAATTAGCTTTCCTTTTATAATAAAGTGTACCAAATACTACAAATTACTCATTTATATTAGTGACACCTACTTTGTGAAGATTACCCTGTGCACTTTTGTAGTAATGTCCAAGTTGAAGATAAAGTTTGGTGTACTGTATCTGAATAATTGATATTCTTATGTGCCTCTTTATTTTCACCCATATATCAATCATGCCTTTTTAAACGTATTGTCCTATTGACTTTTTCAAAGATTTAATTTTGCTGTTCTGCATATTTAATACTTTCGTGGAATATATTTATTTGTGATGCTTTAAACATGCTAAAGGCCATGTAAAACACTTTCTTGCAGTATGCCAATATACAAAATGATATAAAAGGAACATCTCAGGCCAAATTAAGTATAATAAAAGGCAAAGATGGAAACAACATTATGGAAGGAGAAGAAATCAAAATGAGGTGCTCGGCCACGGAACCTATTTCATGATGCTCCTGATGTATGGTTCTTGTGCTAATGTAGCTTTCAGAAGCAGTTTGGAACTCTGCAGTGAGTGGTACAACAGAGAACAGGAGATTTAATATGCCATGAGCTTCAGCACACAGCAGCACCATTCTGTGAGTTTTATCACTTCATAAGTGAGCTCTTGTTACTCATAGATGTTTCCAGTTTACAATAACAGGACTTATAATTGACCAGAGCAAATCTAGCAGAGAAGAAATTTGAAACAGAAATGCACTAACTTGTGGCAAAGGTGGCAAACTATAACAGTGCCATTGATAAAGTCACCAAGAGGAAGTCACCAAGCTCTTCTGTATGACCCATTCTACTGGCAATGTTTGTCAATGGAGACTGCATGACTATATGCTTGATTTTATGGACCTGTTAACAATGGTGGCAATTGAAACACCAGAACTCATTAATAAGGAGTGGTGTTCATGTGCATTTGGCCTTTTTTTGTGAATTTAATTAACTGATTATTCTAAAATAAAATGCAGTGAAGGAACTGAACATGAATTGGATTGCCAGGAATAGTGCAGGCATATGTCACCACTTGATGGTGTCCACTGCATAAATCCTGTGTATTAAGAACAAAAAGTCAAAAAAAGTGTTGGGGTCCCCAGGGATGCTCCATCTAATTGATGTTATTTTCAGGTTTCTCCTATGAAACTGAGGCTGATTTATACTTCATGCAGAGACGTGCAAGGGATGATGTCATTGGAGCAAAAGAGGAGAAGGATATACTTCGCAGAGAAAGTTGATTCATGTTGTCACTCGTTTGGCATATGCACACCTAGTGCAAAAAACACAAGTAAGTGAAAACGTCCATTGATTAGATAAAAATAACTGAGAAGATGAAACCCCACCCAACACTGCTTGTGATTAGACAACAATGTTGCACACCATCCTTAATTCCTTTTCATAGCTGGCAGCTAAGACTGTCTGTGTGCTGCCATTGGCTAGGACACGTATAATACTGACAGTCTACATAGACTAGCTCTTTGAATGAGATAAATCATCAAATTGTAATAATAAGTGGTGTGTGGCTGAGGAATGTGCTGCTTAACTCTCTATTTGATGCCCACTTGCAAGATCATTAATGGAACTGAAGTATTCACACGCTTCTCAAGGTATTAACAGAAACAATATAGACTTCTCACATGCAGTTCACCTTCACCTAAATTAGATTAGATTATACTTTATTTGACCCCAAGGGGAAATTAAAATTTTACAGAAGCTTCAAAATAAATAAATAAATAAATACGATAAAAACAAATGACAGTCCCCCCAAACATACATGACTACTTCTGGTCTGGATAACAAAGAGCTGCTACTGACAATACAGGCTTGTAGGTGGCAGTTAGATGAGGTCAGACCAGCTTGGATTGTGCCATAGACTTATATTTAAATGCATTAATATTTGGATAGAGCAGTGTCCACGAAAGAAACACGCCTAATAGGCTTTGATTCATTCTTTGAAGTCACCAGCATTAAGAATGATTCATCAAAAGGATATTGGCACAGAGTGAATCATTTCTGTTGCTGATGATACATGATGATGTAAATTTACTTTCCTGGGCAGTGACAGGGACAAATTCAGTCCACACTTCAATGCCTGCATCGCACAATTAGTTTTAATTATACCTTTTTCATCAATGCACAGTCTGATGAAATCCACCCAGCATTAAAATAGCATCTGAAATAAGAGGTTCTCAGCAGTACCCAAAATATCACAGTTCCTGATCTCTCCATAACTCTTACTTTAATCCTCACTATGGTTCTTCTGTTCTTCTTAATGTGTGGTGGGTGCCCGGGTCCCATGCCCAGCTGGGACGCCCCTTCTACATATGTTCCGGGTAAGCAACCATGGGCATCTCAGTACCTCCCACGGGACGCTTGGTGGCAGCCTCCCTGGCTGACGATGGTGCCTCAGTTTCTTGCAGGGCTCCATGGGAGATGGAGTTCTCCACAGTCCTGTTGGGACCTGGAGTGGCCGCCAGGGGGTGCTGCATGGGTCCCTGAGCCGGCCTGGACAACTATACAGCCCTGCCCGGAAGTGCAATTAGAAACAAGTGATCAAGCACCTGGAGCACTTTCGGGTGGGCTATAAAAAGGGCCAGCAACCACCACCCAGTAGCCAGAGTCGAGAGGTGGAAGACGAAACTAGACGGGAGGAGTGGTGGTGCCAGGAGGAAAGGACTATGTTGTGTGCTTATTTGGACTGTGTTGTGGCTGGGGGGTTCACAGGGAAGACGTGCCCTCCAGCAGAAGAAAAGTAAAGTCTTGTATTTTACACATGCATCAGTGTGAGTCTGTGTTAAGTCGGGTGCAATATAGAGCCTTTTATCACAGATGTTATAGATGTAGGCAGCGATCAGATCTTTTATGCTCGCCATGTGACATTTCTCAAGTTTGCAGCTTGCCTGAGAGGTACTTGAGGTGGGCTGGTGCCCAGGTCTACGCTTATTGCAACATCTATTCAGTTTAGTTTAAAACTTAATTCCAAAATGTATGGTAACAAGCCACAGGCCAAATCTTTTAAATTACTAATTAATAACATTAATTAATTACATTCAAACCATTAATAATTCTATTAATAATTCTAAATACATTTTAAAAAAAGGAGAATGAGAGCCTCTGTAAAGGCTGCTGCGTGGCGCATTGCCGGAAGTGTAAATGACAGTTACATTTCTGTTTGTTAAATCTGGCCTTTGTGTCTTCTGAAAGGTGCAGATTATTTACTTACAACACACTTCACCTCCTTTTGCCACAAAATGTTAACAGGGAGGCAGACATATGAATTATTGATTTAATGTCTTTGGGCAGCATTAATGAATCACATTTTTTAAAATGAGAGTTAACACATTCTTAATATAGGTCAGATCCTTATAAGGTAAAACAGAGTGGAATCTTCTTTTACTTACACTGCAGCTGGAATGATCAGTATAAGGCCTGAATTAGGGACAGAAATGGCTACCTTTATTATCTATACCTGCATGTAATTTTCAAAAAGAGAGAAAACAGTCCTAGTACTATGAGTGACTATCTATCCATCCATCAGTTTTCTTAACTCATTTTTTTTTTGCCATTATCAGAAACAATTAATCCCTCCATATATCCATCACTGAACTTGTCCTATCCTGGCCTAGGGTCACAGTAGCATTACATTACTTACTGTTGTGGCACACGGCTGGGGGTGGCACCCAGCCGGGACTCCCAGGAGGACAGGAGAAGGGCTCATGCCTCCTCCGGACCACGAGGGGCGACCACCCTGGTTCCTTTGGGGGCCATGGGTACAGACCCTGTAGGGTCCCGTGATCACCACCAAGGGGCGCCCCAGTGCCTGGAGAGCCCTGGACCTCAGCACTTCAGTCACACCTAGAAGTGCTGGGGGGAAGAAGACTGGGGACACCCGGAGGGCTTCCGGGAACACAGCCGGCACTTCTGCCACACAGGAGAGTGTCCGTGGAGGAGTGTCGGGAAGCACCTAGAGCCCATCCGGGCGTGTATAAAAGGGGCCGCCTCCCTGCAAACAAGGACTGGAGTTGGGCGGATGTGGACGAGAGTTGTGTTGGAGAGGAGTGGAGGCGGCCTGAAGGAAGCAGGCACTGTAGAGAGAGGCCTGGACTTTGGAGGATTGGTGCTGGAGGCACTGGGTGTGTGCAACGATAAACTGTAAATATTGTATAGAATAAACGTGTGTTGGGTGACATAACGATGTCCGTCTGTCTGTGTCCGGGCTGCTTCTCACACTGTCTAAACAAATTCAGAATATTAAATTATTCCTAGTTATTTGCCGATCAGATCATGAAGTTTATGTGAAATTAGACCAGAAATATTAAGGACATTTATTCCCATCAACATTGCTTATACATTAACTGGAAGTAATAGACTTAGATTCACTGTTTGGACTGTCTTCATAAAGCTGAATAACAATGATGTTTAACCCCTGTTTGAAATATCCCTATGTCTCAGCATTATTACCATACGCTTCTTTGAAATCACATTTGGCAGCTGCAGCTCACTTGTGTGAAGAATTTTATTCATTTCTCAAATTCTCACCACATTTTCTGTGCATAACAGTCTCTCGTTTAACAACCATCTGAAGACTTAAGCCCTGTTCCCTGACCCTCTTCTTCAAAGCAATTGTTTGGAGGATGCAGTTCTTGCTGTTGACCTCTGTCTATATGTTCAGCTCTGCTAATGTACTCTTTTTAAATGTGTTGTTTGAAATGCTCAGCTCCTCTGAGTGACTCCCTTACTTAGATTTTGTTTGGTGGCTTTGCCTCTGCTTGCTCCTCCTTTTTGTTATATGTCAAATGGATTGTTCACCTTTTCTCAAACAACCATTTAATAGCCACATGGAAATAGTAATTTTTTTTTGTTCTTTATTTCGCCTTATACAATTTCTTGTATTAGGAATTTGTTGGTTTTCGCATACCCCTTGGGGTCAGACACAGGGTCAGCCATTGTACAGCGCCCCTGGAACAATTACAGGTTAAGGGTCTTGCTCAAGGACCCAGCAGAGTAGGATCTCTTTTGGCAGTGACGGGGATTCGAACCGGCAACCTTCTGGATACCAGCACAGATCTTTAGCCTCAGAGCCACCAAAACCTTTCTTTTATCTATAAAGAAATACTACTTTTCTTTAGAACATTTATATCAAATGGCTTCTACGATTTGGAAAAAGATGATCTGCTCTGGCAGCCCCTAATGGGTGCAGGTGAAAGAAGAAGAAGATGGCTTCTACTTTGTTAAAGCTATGCACTGTGTACAACTGAACCTTCTACAGCTTGTATATGGTGTAATGGGTGGCGTCAGTGACAGTGCTAGACAACTATAATACAAGCTGGATGTTTGCTAAAGCCTTATAAAATAAAGATGTAATTGTGAAGGAGTCAAGAAAAAAATACAGAAATAACGTCATTGGAACTAATAAACACTATAGATAAATCTGGTTGTTTATTTTAATAATCACTTATCAGAATTTAGCTTTGTACATTTTTACCTTTCATTCAATTTCCTACATCCTTGTTGTCTACAAATGCATTATGTTGAAATAATAGTCAGTCAGTCAGTCATTGTCCATCCCGCTATATCCTAACACAGGGTCACGGGGGTCTGCTGGAGCCAATCCCAGCCAACACAGGGAGCAAGGCAGGAACAAACCCCGGGCGGGGTGCCAGCCCACCACAGGGGACACACACACACACACACCAAGCACACACTAGCGACAATTTAGGATTGCCAATGCACCTAACCTGCACGTCTTTTCAAATGGAAAAATATGGGTTCAGAAAAAGGATAGAGAGGAGGTTAAATGCAAAACCATTTAGATTTCCAGACTATTTAATAAATGTTGGAATATACAGTGCCTATAAAAAGTATTCACTCCCTTGGAAATTTTCACATTTTATTGTTATGTAATATTAAACCACATTGGATTTAATTTGTTTTTTTTGCATTGATGAACATAAAAAGAGCCTTTAATGTCAAAATGAAAAATAATCTAAATTATTTACAAATACAAAACACACAATAATTGATCACTCAAGTAGTCATCCCTTTAGGAGATGCACCTTTGGCAGCCATTCCAACATTGAGTCTGGGTGCACAGGTTCTCTCTGTCATCTTTGCACATCTGGACACTGCAATTTTCTCCCATTCTTCTTTGAAAAACTTCCCAGGCTCTGTCAGGTTGTATGGGGATCATAATTCAACACCACTATTCAAATCCAACCAGAAATACTTAATTGGAGTGAGATCTGGACTCTGACTCGTCCACTGCAGGTCATTAACATTGTTGATTTTAAGCCATTCTTGTGTAGCCTTGGCTTTATGCTTGTTGTTTTTGTTTTGCTGGAAAACAAATCTTCTCCTAAGGCATCGATTTCTTACAAAATCCATGAGGCATTCTTCCATGATTTAGATATATTTTGCTGTATTCATTTTACCTTCTACCCTCACAAGTCTTCAAGGGTCTGCTGCAGAGAAGCATTTCCTCAGCATGATTCTGCTACCACCACCATGCTTTTCATACTGTGTGTTTTTGATAACATTTAGTGTTTGGCTTAGTCTGTTGGCCAAAAACTTTAATTTTGGTCTCAACAAACTGTAGAACCGCCTTCCAGCTGACTTTAGAGTCCCCAATGTGCCTTCTGGCAACTCTTTATCCATTTTTAGTGAGTGGCTTTCTTTTTGCCACTCTCCCATAAAGCAACCAAGCAACATCTGTTATATGCACAGTCTCTCCAATCTCAGCCATTGAGGTTTATAACTCCTTCAAAGTTATCATAGTTCTCTTACTAGAGTTCTTCTTACATGGTCACACAGTTTTTGTGGACAGCCTACTCTAGGTCGATTTATAGTTGTGCCACACTCTTCCCTGTTATTAATAATTGATTTTACTGGACTCCAAGGGATATTCAATGACATGAATATATTCTTGTATCCATCGCCTGACTTGTGCTTTTCAATCACCTTTTCAGAGAGTTGCCTGGAGTGCTCTTTAATGTTCATTGTGTAGGTTAGGTCATCATACTGACTCACCAAAAATTGGACATTTGAGACAAGTTGCACTTATAATACAATTAAATGACCAACTTTGACTACAGACAGGTGATCTACATTGAACTAATGATGTGACTTCTAAATCCTATTAGCTGCACCAGTGATAAGTATAAGTCTGTGTCATATTAACAGGGGTAAACACTGTATTAATGCAATCAGTTATTTTGTGTTTTATATTAGGTGAATAATTGTTGTCTAACTGTCCCTAGTGTGTGATTGTTTGTCCAGCAAAGGACTTGTACCCTGTTCAGGTCCTCTCTTGTGTCTGATGACTACTGGGGTAGGCTCCAGATGCCCCAGGACCCTGCCCTGAAAAAGCAGGTTAAAAATGTGGATGGATGGATATTTGTAATTAATTTAGATCATTATGCAGAGATCTGTTTTCACTTTGATGGTGTAGAGTTTTTCTTCAATTGATCAGTGGGGTAGGCTCCAGATGCCCCAGGACCCTGCCCTGAAAAAGCAGGTTAAGAATGTGGATGGATGGATATTTGTAATTAATTTAGATCATTATGCAGAGATCTGTTTTCACTTTGATGGTGTAGAGTTTTTCTTCAATTGATCAGTATCAAAAAAGCTAAATTAAATTCCCTGAGATTCAGTGTTGTATAACAACAAAATGTGAATGCTTCCAAGAGGGTGAATACTTTTAAGGGTATTGTAAAGCTGTATTCAAATAACTGATTCAATTCCGCCCAGCACCATGCCCATTCCATCCATCCATCCATCCATTTTCCAACCCGCTGAATCCGAACATAGGGTCATGGGGGTCTGCTGGAGCCAATCCCAGCCAACACAGGGCACAAGGCAGGAACCAATCCCGGGCAGGGTGCCAACCCACCGCAGGACACACACAAACACACCAAGCATACACTAGGGCCAATTTAGAATCGCCAATCCACCTAACCTGCATGTCTTTGGACTGTGGGAGGAAACCGGAGCACCCGGAGGAAACCCACGCAGACACGGGGAGAACATGCAAACTCCACGCAGGGAGGGCCTGGGAAGCGAACCCGGGTCCCCAGGTCTCCCAACTGCGAGGCAGCAGAACTACCCACTGCGCCACCGTGCCGCCCTCATGCCCATTCCACATTCCCCAAATATAATATTTATAATAAAACACAAATTCTCATGCAATATTGTTACGGCCTACCCAAGGCCTAGGGATATATAAATAGGCCGCACACAAGTGAGAAAGCGGGAGACAAAACCCAGAAAAAAAAATAACTAAACCAGCTCAATAAAAACAGACTCTACTTATTGTCAAAAAGAAAACCTCACCAGATATGGAGACAGTTACACACAAAACAGAAGTAGGGCAGGAGGACAACACTAAGTTTGCTATCTTGCTAAACAAAGTTTACGTAGATAGATACTCTACCCACATTTATCACCTGAATGGTGAACTTACAACAAAAAAAAAGAAACCAAAAGCCAGAACAATCCAGCCCTAACTTTCCATACCTTACTCTGTTAAGCCCAAACTATCACACTACTACTACTACTACTACTACTACTACTACTTCTTCTTCTTCTTCTTCTTCTTCTTCTTCTTCTTCTTCTTCTTCTTCTTCACTCATTCACTCACTCACTCACTCACTCACTCACTCACTCACTCACTCACTCACTCACTCACTCACTCACTCACTAAACCCAAACAAGCTTCTTTTTTATACTTACACCCAACCCACAAACCCAAATGATTTAATAACAGTGGGCAATTCAATAGGTGAGTAATTAGGACAGGTCCCAATTAAATCATCTGCACCAAATTAAGGAAAACAAGCTTAGTTTACCAAGTAGATCTAGAGTAGGTCATAACAATATATAGATAGAAAGTTCACAACTGTATATCTGTGCACATAATCATCAATAGATTTCTGCCTAGTTTTTCAGTTTGTTAAAACTGTTAATGGTATTAAATTATTCATAAGGTAATGATCAGATTTAGTTATTGTGGAGCAGGTGCTGATTATAGGAACATCAAGTCATGTAATTTGATTCCAAACTGGAGCCCAGCCATGGTAGATTATGCACTGGCAATGTCAACTCTTGTTGCAAAACAGCCACCTCCAAAAGGTATTACACCTTGTAAATTTAAGGTTTATAACATCATTATTGTCATATGAGCAGAATATAGTGAAACACTTACCTGCATATGCTAATCAACAGGTAACACACTGCACTATCCAGCACCAAAATTAGTCAATATAATTACCTTACTTCAAAAAATCTGCCTTAATTATCTGAAATAACTGCCTTACATCAAAATGTCTCTTTTTATATCAGAAAAGTCTCACAATAATATTAGTATTATAGGAGAGAAATCCAAAATATATGTGGGAGATACTCATGTGATGGTCAAAATATATATTGACACTGGTCAATGGAGCAGTAGTTTCCAAGTATGAAAGGTGACAGAAGAGTGGCACTTTTATGTTATGTATGACCATCTGCTATCCACTATAGAGAAAAGGGTGACCAGCAGGCTGCCTGTTCTGTTAATAGAGAACTGAGATTCTTCACTGCCGGATGTGAACAGTATTGGGTGCTGTCAAGCCTCCAAACCCCAGACACAAAACACCCAACACCAAAGGATTTTTTACTGTGGTAAACCCTTCCAGTAAGCTTTTCTCACGCCACACAGCTCTTAAGAGGACAATTAGCACAGCCAATAATAAATACTTGCTCTTTGGTCTCTCATTTCTTTCTGTCCACCACCCTCCGGTGAGTGTCGCCTTCCTTCCTTGAAGCTCTGACTCGACTAGATGTGGAAGGGTGGTTCCCTTTATCTAAGACCCACGAGTACTTCTCGTGCCAGGGCATAGTTCAATTGAAGCACTTCTGGGTCAGGCAGAAGTCTCTAGAAGGCAGAGATGGTTCCACCCCGCAGTTCCCCTTGGTGGTAGGCATAGCGTACCACCAGACTGCAGCTTGGGACTACATTTTCCATAATGGCTGTAGGTTGAAAAGTAAGGGCAAAGAGACAAGAATGCTGCTCTCCAGAGTATTGGGGGAGTATATGTTTCAGAAAGGCCAACTCCTCTGATGCCTGCATTCTTCTGGCCTCCCTTCCTGGCAAGAGATCAGTACTTGACCTCGGTCGGGACAACAGACGATCCCTGACAGCACTTACAAGGGATACCTGGACAGGATAGTTGAGTTCTAGAAGAGCTCCAAGAAAAGTTTCCAAGACCATTCTCATCCCTGAAAGTTATCACTGGAATTACCCAGGAAGCATTTTTTGGACATCATTAAATTGAGTGTGGAGTTGGGAGTATATTAACAGGCAATGCTTTGTTGCGAGTAGGATTTGAAAGTACGTCCCTGGAACCGTGATACAAAAGCAGTATCTCCTGTGCCACACATCTCTTTCCTTTTTTATTGTATTTCTCCCATTGCAAAGCTGCATCGTTATCTAATACCTCACAGCAGGCTCCTGTGGCCTCTTGTGGTTACTGTCATTTTTTTTCCTTTTATATAAAACTCTATCAATGAACAAACAGATATTTTAGAAGAGGACAGTCCTCCAGACCCCAAAATGTTTCCCTTTGGCTATGACACTGCATGTTAAAAAAAATGACAATGATAAAAAAATCTTTTTGAAAGTAACAGAGTGCAATCTGTGAGAAAGACTCTCAAATTTAAAGAGAGAGCATATTAGAGTTCCAAGTAGCAGGTGCCTCCAGCAGACCCGCAGTAAAACCTGTCAACTGCATTTCACACTTATCTCTATTTAAATAACTCTGTTGATACAGAACATGCTTCCCTTCACTTCCCTTTTTTGCTGGACCAAGTGATTCATCCTAATAAGCAGTTGAACAATGACCATGGAACGGTATAACCCCGATAATGTGAATAATGTTCTCATTTCACAATATGTCTTTAAAATGAACTGCTGTAAATGCAACACATGCTGGCCTCATTGACTTGACTTTAGAGACTCTTCACCATGAAAATCTGAGCTTGTGCCTGTTTCATAATGGTGTATACTTAACAATTCCAACCACTAAACACCACAGCGGACTTTGAACATAGAAACATTCTTGATAACACATTAGCTGGAATCAGTGAGCTTGGAATGAGTTAATTCTATGTGAGATGCATGAAATAAACAGACAGAAAAAGATATTTAAGAAATATTATAATTAAAATGAAAAGTAACAGGATTTAGAAAAAGGTTCTAAAAACATCAAGTTGAGCAAAAAGTGCAAAATGGCATTATTTGTGTGGCCTGTTACGTTCTTAATTAACCCATGTATGTAATCAACTCTCCAACACCTAAATCCTAATTGGCAGATTTGCTACTTTAATAGCTAGTGAATGATTCCTTGTCAAGCTTACTTGAACATGACATGTTTTTGCCATCTGTCTGAAGCAGTCCCTGTTCAACTGTGATTACATTTCTTACACATAGTTCCTCCCACAAGGTTTTCGTCAAATCCCTCTTCCTGGCTGCAGATTATTAACCTTTTTCAAGTTCAGTTTTGCTAATGCAGAGCAAACAAACACCAAACAAATCTGAAAGTTTTCATTCTGATGTGATAATGATAATGCTAGAATATGCTATGTGTGCTGCTAGTTCAGTTGATGTTGTTTGAAATTGGTTAAAAGAAGAAAGTTAAAAGCAATCATTTATTCAGTCATATGACCATTAATCAGAGCTCAGTTTCAGGGAAATCTTTCAGAAAAACACGTAAAGGGCCCGGTTCACTAGTCATAAATCTAACAAATGTGTTTTTTTTCTCCCCCTTGAGAGGATGCATGTTTGAGGCAAGCCAGTCTTCCACTTCAACCTTAAGACAGATGTCCCAGACTATCTACCTACATTGCATATAAATCAGATCAGGAGGAGAATCAAGTGTATGAGAGAGAGATCTAGAGGAAAAATGAGAGAAACAGTGAAGCTGATCAAAACACTTCACAGGATCTAATATACTGTATATCAGTAGGATCAGTAAAGCGCCTCTCCACATGTTACTCTTCGGTCACACAGCTTCACAATAAATAGGAAGAACAGTGTTTACCCAAATCTTTCGCTGTCTCAGAATATCCTGCATTGGACAACACATTCAGGCCATGTCATATCTTAGATTCAAAATTGTTTAATTAATCAGGGGAATCATTCTATGTGCTCAAAACCTGTAAAAATTACTAATGATAGGATGTAGATTTAATTTTGAAGTGCAGCTTATAGGAATTAAATTTGTTAATGAACCTGATAATGAACCATGCTAGTTAAATAGAAAGGTAGAATACCAATAACTTAAGGCACACTTAATTCATACTGTACAGTTTTAAAAATAAAGTTGCCAGAGTGGTTCTTCAGAGCAATGTCATAAGGGAACCATTTTTGGTTCCCAAAATACCCATCAACATGAAGGTCCCATAAAGAACCTTAATTTTATTATAGAGATCTATAATAAGCTCCATACAGTAAATATCCATGAAGAGATAGCAGCAGATTTGTGAAATACCAAAGTGTCATGAATTTAAAAGGATTATTTCTTACTATAACACAGATTAAGTCCAGGTTTTCTTAATCTGTTACTATCCTGCCAGGTAGTGTACCATACATTAAAGATTTCAGTTTGTTTTTTCTGCATATTAGGATGTTTTTCAAAGCACAAAGAAGCAACATCACACGCAGTTAACCCTTCCCAGAACAGAATGGTGCTTTGTCAAATAATAATTTTATGAGCAACCCAGTAAAGAACTATAAAATTACATTAAATAACTATTATTTTTAAGAGTGTACATAAATGCATTGGGGAGGAGAAAAGGATTCATAGCAGCAAATCTTCTTCAGTGACAGCCATAATGGCAGTTCAGTCGATCGGGATGTAAACTAATGTAATGGAAGAAGTGTTTTCCCCTCCTACCCTGTTTATCTGACCCATACAAGATATATTTCTAGATTTGTAAGAGTGCTTCCTCCTGCTTCAGAAGTCAGTTTGTCAACCAAATTACCAGTTTACATCCATCTCCGGAATTTACAGTTGGTGTGTCATCAGCTACTTTTCAATTTTTTGACATACTGTAAGTCTTATCATAAAGTTTTTGCAACTAAAAACTTTACCATAAAGCACAGTGGTATTCTTTACTCTTTCTATCTCAGGCAACCTAAACATTTAGTTTTTTTCAGCTGCAACAATCAAGCAACTTTACATAATGAAGCATACAGATAGGAGTGAATATTTTTCTCATACTGTGAACATTTCCTTCACTCAGACTAAGAGATGACTCCAGAATATTTGACCAAGGAAGAATAAATTGTAATTTGAATGCTAGAATAAAAGCGGCACGGTGGTACAGTGGTAGCGCTGCTGCCTCGCAGTTAGGAGACCTGGGTTTGCTTCCCGGGTCCACCCTGCGTGGAGATTGCATGTTCTCCCCGTGTCTGCGTGGGTTTCCTCTGAGCGCTCCGGTTTCCTCCCACAGTCCGAAGACATGCAGGTTAGGTGGATTGGCGATTCTACATGGCCCTAGTGTGTGCTTGGTGTGTGGATGTGTGTCCTGCGGTGGGTTGGCACCCTACCCGGGATTGGTTCCTGCTCTGTGTTGGCGGGGATTGGCTCCAGCAGACCCCCGTGACCCTGTGTTCGGATTCAGCTGGTTGGAAAATGGATGGATGGATGCTAGAATAAAATTCCAAAGCACATTTCACTAATTCCTATTCCCCCAAACACACAACTTATTTTTTCCACAGGTCAATTAATGTAACATCATTTTACAAACTGATCAAATACACTAGTGCTTAAGTGAGTACCTTATTTATGTGAACTTCTTGTTTGCTGCTCTTTTCACAATACAGAACTACTCACCTCACCGGCACATTCTAATGAATCGCATGCAAAAATGTTTACAATAATGCTGCCTATATTAAAACATAATTAACTACATTTTTGTAGAAAAGGTCATGCTATCTACATACATGAAGCAGGGGGACTGTTTTAGAAAACATTTAGGAACAACAATCTCACTGAAATATTTGTAAAATATTTCACTTTTTTGAATCAGGACTGGGTCATAGGGTTTCAAATATATCTAAAAAGGATATCCTACGCCCCATTTCAAACTCAGGCAACACATTCTTAAAGCACTGAAAGATTAATAAAACTTGTATCTCCCACTTTATTTGCTACTGTATTTCCTATTTAATCTGGCTTTTCACTCCTTTCCTCTTTCCTGAGTTTGTTTACTTGCTCCCCACTTTTCTTATACTTGATTACTTCATTTCAATTACACAACCAATAAGATTCAATAGCTTAGAAGTTACGTCTCTAAATTTCTTCTTATGTTTTTCTTTACTGAATAAACATTTATCTATTTCCCATTTGCAGGTACTGTATGGTTTCCTCCCACAGTCCAAAGACATGCAGGTTAGGTGGATTGGCGGTTCCAAATTGGCCCTAGTGTGTGCTTGGTGTGTGTGTGTGTGTGTCCTGCAGTGGCTTGGCGCCCTGCCTGGGATTGATTCCTGCCTTGCACCCTGTGTTGGCTGGGATTGGCTCCAGCAGACCCCATGACCCTGTGTTCGGATTCAGCGGTTTGGAAAATGGATGGATGAAGGTACTGTATGTGAACAGACAGCTTTCATTAAACTACTGTATATTATATATATATAGATGCAGTAGATAGAAATATGTAGACGCAGTAAATATACATATAGATATAAACACAGAAAAAGAAACCAAAATAAGGTAACAGTAAGGTAAGGTTTCTTTTTTTAGATTTCATTGCAGCGCATGGCTGATGTTCCCATTGTAAGTACTAGACTTCCATTTAAACAGTTTTAAGACTGTTGAAAATTTGCTAATAAGGGGCTATCACACACATGCGCATGGGAGAAGGTTGATAGGCTCAAGAATTGTGTCTCGGCCAGACCAAGGGTTAGCGCTGTCATCTATCCATCTGTCTCTCTGTAGACCAGCAGAAGAATCAACCAAATAGTGACGTCACCTCCAACCCACCCTATGATGACACCTTCCCTCTCAGAAACCACCTATCAAGAGACCACTTCCTCTTCCAGCCACCCTGGATCATCCCCTTTCTGTCTTCACCATATAAATGCCTTTTTGTTCCCTTCTGTATTCAGTTCTGTTTTGAGCTCGATTACATTTTCAGTATAGGGGGTGGCCATCCCCAAAACCTTTTGAGTCTCCTTATTTAAAGGGCATATGTTAAAGTGGAATTGAAAATAAAATTACTTTTCTAAACAAGCTGTTTTTTGATTTTTTTTTAATCATGGCTCAGTTTTGTTTTAAGGGTTTACTGACAAGGTAAACAAAAAAAAATATTAGTATAGTCTTGAAGGGCATGAAACTCCCTGATACCACATTATAATTCAGAGAGCAGCTTTTAGACTTGTTATTTGAACTTTATAATCTACCTTTCCAGCTCCTGCATGACATGGTCAGTCATTATCCTTTCATTCTGCAGTTCAATCACACATATACTTGGCACCACATCCATTCATGCTTCTACTGAACAAGTTTTATTGATTTAAAAATTCCTTGTGCTATAACCAATCCGACTAGCATTTGAATTAAGACAGTAACCACCCTTTGGCAGGTCATAAGCCATCACAGTGTTCTCTTCCAAGCTCATACACCTTCTCATATTAGGCCAGTTTAGTGTCATTGACAAACCTATCATGTTCATGTTTGAGATGTAGAAGGACACTCGAGAACCCAGTGAAAATTCATGAAGTTCTTGTTGTGGAAAAAACTTTTCTTTGCATTCAAATAAATCATTCTTGAAGACCAGATGAAAATGCAGAACAATTCCTTATGTGCAGATAGATATGCACAAATGTCTCAGTCCATGGAGTGAGTGATCATTAATACAATATATTCCCTTTTATACATTTCTAGTACCATTACCTTATCTAGAACATCATGTTATCTGACTCTTAATATGCAGCATTCCATAATCTTAGCCAATCGACTACAGCCACCATTAAGTTCATATACACGTTGAATCTTCCATCATTCTAAACATCACTTCATTAACAGGGGTGTCCTACAGGTTTTCTCATTGATCTTATCACCGCTTCATAATAGAGGTGTTTGGGCTTTCTCACTAGTTTGTTCTCGCTTTTTAAGGGAATGTTCATTACACATTTATTTCATTTTAACCTTAGCCGCTATCTTGGTGGCTCCTCTAGATGAGGCAAAAGACTCACGCGCCCAAGCTTTAAGCCACATTTAGTTAACCATTTAGTTATCTTCAGTCCCTTTCCTTAAGCTTTTAATAATCCATTGTTACAACTTCATTTAAGTATATGCTTATAATAAATTGTAAAAATGATCATGTATTGATTAAAATATTTGAAATAAAATTCTATAAAAAATGCTATTCTTTTCTTTTTGTTTTTCTTGCTTTATCTGTAACTGTATGTGAAAAAGCTACGCCAGGAGTTTTAAAACAGCACATTGCTCTTTTGCTCTGTCATTAAAATCTCAGGGACAAAGGAATTACACAGAGTTTTAGAAACCACAGGTTCTACCACTTTATAAGTGTGTGTGTGTAAACACATATCTCTATATATTAATATATAAAAACACAGCAATAGTTACCGTACATATGCTGTGTCTCTGCTTTCTTCTTATCAGCATGGAGAATGGCTATTCTTCAAATGATCTGTCTTGGTTAATTTCTGCATCTGGAAAGCAGGAATTGTGAACCTCGACATATCTAGTAATTATCTAACCAGTTCTAACGACACTGCAGTAAATTATGCTCGGCTACTGTAACAGATTCCCATAGGCGGCTTTTATCTGCAATGAACTTGACTTTTTTAATTCACAGTATCAGAATTAATTGTTTCTGCTGCAGGATTATTATCTCATCTTGAAGAAGAACTCCAGTTAACATTTATAAAACAGACTTTAAGGAGAACAAAGAGACCTCTGTTTGAAAACGAAAGTATTAATTCATGTAACTCGTTATTGCATATAGTTCTCCAGGAATAGGTATATTAATCAACAGCAACAGCATGACAAAGCACATTACATTAATGTACAAGTTGCTGACAAGTGGTACAGCAGGATTGTAACTAAAAGTGTGACATTACTTCATAAACAGGCCTATTAAACAGAAAATTTCAATAGGGGTCTTGCAGTTTGAGGAAACATCAATATTTTATTATGGTATATGTTACAACATTAAAAATAAAAAGGAAAAGGGAAAAGTGCATATATTGTCAATCCTTGTGGTCGAGGGTTATCTAAGTAAAATCTGTATAAACATTTACTTTCAATTATCAGTTAAACATTTGAGATACTTACGTTTTGTATAATAAAAAAAGTACAGTATGGATTGCAATGGCTTCTGGTTACTTACAGGTTGCTGAAGAAGTGCTTATCTGAAGTCTGTCAGGGAGAGCATTCATTTTCACCCAGTCATTCAATATTTTTCTTTTCTAGCATTATTGTTTGCTTTTATAATTGGACATTTATGACATCTTTAGTATTTAAAACAAAACAAAAAAAACTGCAACTGTGGGCAAAGTAGCTTGATTAGAAACTCAACATTGCGCCTTTTGTCAGTACTGTAAGTAAAACGATCAATAAAAAAATATTTAGTGGAATATTAAAAATATCTTTTTACAAATGATAAACTCACCGTCACTGCTTTTACACAATATTTTGCTACATTTAATAATAACGTGTTACCCTTTCTTTAGCGTCTAATTCCGTATGTGTGTATTTTATTTTGTTACTTCACACAGTATGCAGAATACATATAGAAAATATAGCTTTATACTAATTACCTGCTCACTCTGATATTCAGGTATATATATATACGGCCCTGCAGCATATGTTCCAGAGGAGCAAGCATGGGAAACCCAATATCTCCCCTTGGACGCTGGATGGCAGCCTCCCTGGGTTGCAGTGGTGCCTCGGACTCCCGCAGGGCTTCATAGGGGTTGGAGTTTGGTGCAGCCCTGTTGGGTTCTGCAGGCGCTGCCAAGAGGTGCTGCAGCAGGAGCTGCTAGGCCCTTCTGGGCACTAGTTTCGCCAAACCCGGAAGTGCAGCCGGATGTCAGCAATCAAGCACCTGGAGCACTTCCGGGTGCCTAATAAAAGGATCCAGCAACCACCACTCAATGGCCAGAGTCAGGAGGAGGAGGACAAAGCTTAGAGGAGGAGGAGGAGGAGGAGTGGTGGTGGTGGTGGTGGTGGTGGTGCCGAAAGAGAGGAGTGAGGTGTGCTTATTGGTGTTCTTGTACACTTGGGACTGTGTTGTGCCTATGGGGAAGACGTACCCCACAGGTGAAGAACAATAAAAGTCTATTTATTTTATACGTGCCTCCCGTGTCCATCTGTGTCGGGTCAGGCATTTATATAGCGCCTTGTTATAATATATATATATATATATATATATATATATATATATATATATATGTTTGAAAATAAGTTCACATAAACCAATATAAAAATATTTCTGTGGAACACTACTGGTGCCAAAGTCAAATTTAGTTTGACATGCACAATATGCTGAAATGTATTCATGTTGTGCATTTAATTTTAGTACAATATTTTTCTACCATAATTAAAAATAATTCAATCAGTTGATTAATTGCTTTTCAATATGGCACACATTGGAGTGCATTGTTTTTTTTTCAATAACACCATACGCTAATTGTGCCAAACTAAATGAAAATGAAAGACCAGTCAGCATTAAGACATGGAGAAATAAAGAAATGTAACTAGCCTGCTATATGTTTAGTTGAGGTACACTCAGTGTATAATTGAATGGAGATGAATGAAAATATAATAGCCTTTGCATTGCATTTCATACTGGTACAAATATTGTGTGTCATACTGAACAGCAACGGACCATTTTGTTGATTTCTTTTTGATTGTGACATTTAAAAAAAGTGCCAAAATAAATATATTTTTCACATTGTATTTCAGTTCATTTTGGCACAGAAAGTCTTCCATCAATTTCTGTGTAGAATTTTAATTTGGAAATAACAAATTTTCCATTCAGTACTATCAAATACAAATGACGGGATGTTATTTTCAGAGTCTAAAATGCACTAGTAAGATCATATCAGAGTTTACAGCAGAAATACTGCACATACTGTAGCTAGCAGGAATTTGCAAGACAAAAGGTTGGACCCATCCACACACAGAAACAAGTTACTGTACAAATGTGAATGTGACTTTGAACATTCATTTTTCAAAGATACAAGATAGATAAGCTTATTTCAATTTACCTAGGCTGACAGGTCAAAAAAGGTACCAACTGTGAACAGATGGGTCCTTTTATGAACACAATAAACAGCAGGAAGCACTAAGGCTGCTATGCAGGCCTGATCTTAATTCAAGGTCCTTCAGGGCTTAGAGATTCAGTTCATGTCTCTCTGAGCTAGTATTGCTGTACTTGTATGGGGTACCCCAATCTTGAGAGTGGTTCTGGGGCATAAGCAGATCACCCTTAAATAGGGATTAAAGGGTTTCTCTCTGGAAATATAATCATTAGCATTGGTTGAAGAAGTGAGTTAAGCAGCAGTAGAAGTAGTAGTAGTAGCAGCAGTTGTATTGTCAAGTGTACAGAGAACAGTGAACTTCCATTTAATAATAATAATAATAATAATAATAATAATAATAATAATAATAATAATACATTTTATTTATTTGTAGGGGCCTTTCTAAACACTCAAGGACACCGAACAATAGACAAAACCCAGATCATAAACAATAGTAAAATACAAAAGTTAAAATCAGACAGAGCAATGGTAATCAAAGAGAAAAAACAGTCTTAAACAAATTAATTTTAAGTTTAGATTTCAAAAACCAGGACTGGTTCCTGCCTTGCGCCCTGTGTTGACTGGGACTGGCTCCAGCAGACCCCCGTGACCCTGTGTTTGGATTCAGCGGGTTGGAAAATGGATGGATGGATGGATGGATTTCAAAAGTGAAAATGATTCAATATTTCTAAGCTCAGCTGGTAGTGAGTTCCAAAGCTGGGTTGCTGAGCAACAGAATGCTCTGCTCCCCATAGTGGTAAGACGGACGAAGGGGACAGTCAAGTGGATGGAGGAAGAGGATCTAAGGGTATGGGAGGGAATGGCAATATGGAGGAGGTCAGACAGATATGGAGGGGCAAGGTTGTGGATAGCCTTAAAAGTTAGTAGGAGAATTTTGAATTGAATTCGGAACTGAACTAGAAGCCAATGAAGCTGCTGCAAAACGGGAGTGATATGGTGAATAGAGGGGGTTCTAGTAATGATGCGGGCAGCTGAATTCTGGACCAGTTGAAGCGTATAAAGAGATTTGCGAGAAAGACCAAAGAAAAGGGAATTGCAATAATCCAGATGAGAAGTGACAAGGCTATGAACGAGGATAGCAGTGGTGTGGGGAGTGAGAGAGGGGTGAATATGATTAATATTACACAAGTGGAAATATGCAGACCGGGAAGTGTTATTGATGTGGGACTGAAAGGATAAAGTACTGTCAAGAATGACACCCAGACTCTTAACCTGACTCAAAACAAATGAAAAGTGATCAGTTTTGGATAATGCTGATTTTGTACCAATGAGGAGAACCTCAGTTTTGTCAGTATTTAAATTAAGAAAATTTGAAGAAAACCAGGATTTGATTTCTGCTATGCAGTCAGTAAGTGAGGAGGGTGGAAAGGAAGCAGTAGGTTTGCTAGTGAGATAGAGCTGGGTATCATCAGCATAACAGTGGAAGCTAATGTTATATTTACGAAAGATATTGCCAAGGGAAAGGAAGTAAATAATGAAAAGGAGGGGCCCCAGGACAGAGCCCTGGGGCACACCTGAAGTAACAGCGGTGGGTTGGGATGTGAAAGTTTTAAGCTGAACAAACTGAGTGCGGCCTAAGAGGTAGGATCTGAACCAATCTAGTGGAGTGTGGGTAATGCCAATCGAAGGTAATCTATTGAGAAGAGTAGTGTGACAAATAGTGTCAAATGCTGCACTCAGATCAAGAAGGATGAGAATAGTAATTAAACCAGAATCAGCTGCCATAAGGAGGTCATTAGTCATTTTTATAAGTGCTGTTTCTGTACTGTGGAGGGGACGAAAACCAGACTGGAACTGTTCATACAGATTATTTTGAGATAAATGAGAATGAAGTTGAACAGCCACTATTTTTTCAAGAATTTTGGAAATGAAGGGTAGATTAGAAATAGGAAATTAGTCGGATCGGCACCAGGTTTTTTCAGTATTGGGGTTATTGCAGCAGTTTTAAAAGATGAAGGAACAGTACCAGTAGTGAGAGAAAAGTGGAATATAGCAGAAATAAGAGGGACCAGAGAGGGGAGGCAGGCTTTGACTACAACTGTAGGGAGGGGGTCTAGTTGACAGGTGGATGGCTTAGACTTACAGACAAGATATAAGATTTCTGAGAAGGTAGGAAGTTGAAAAGAGGAAAATGAGTGAGTTGGTGGGTGAAATTCAAATAAAGTACTGGAGGAATCCGTACCAAGAGACTGATGAATCTTCTGGATTTTTTCATTAAAAAAGGACATAAGGGAATTGCAAAATTCAGTTGAGTAAAGGTGAGAAGGTAAAGAATACGGGGTTGTGTGATATTGTTAAGTAGTGAAAACAATGACTTGGTGTTTCCTTCATTGGAAGAAATAATGAGAGTATAACAGTTAGATTTAGTTTGGGCAATACAGTCCTTGTAATAAAGTATATGGTTTTTTACATACTGTATCTTACCAACATGCAACATGGAAAACCATGCTTTTTACTTTCCCACCCCACCTGAAAAACCTGACAATGGGGTAAAAGCTTTGTCTAGTAAGGAATAGTTTGTCAGCAGGATTTCCTTTTATCTTCTTTGGCTCTTTCTATTCTGTTTCTTCTCGATTGTAATTTCAATCTCTAAATTTAAATTACAGTATATCTTGCTTCTGTGGTTACCCTGACTGAACATAGTATTTTTTAGATTACTGCATATTTGCAGAGCAGCTATATGGAGTGATACTGTCACTTCCAATATAAACTGAACACCGATAACACATTTGATTGCAATTATAAAGGATGGTGGTGCTCACAAAATCACTACAGCAATATTTCCTAACAATTTTATCTTATCACAAAAGGAAGAACATAATGTCATACCTCAAAATCTTAAAGCAGTTGTAAATACCAAGGCGACTGGACTAGCATCCCGGCTGGGATGGAGAGTGACTTATTATCTGGCCGGGAGGCCAACATGGAAGGACAGTAAAGAAGAAGCTGCAACCCAGCCAGGATGATTGGCGAGGTAAAATATTAATAGATAAACTTGTCAAACACGGATTTCAGAGCAGTCCTGTCAGAGACCTTGGGTGCCACAAGAGGGCGCTGTCAGGGGAAGACTACCCTGGTTTCCATATGACCTGGAAGCGCTCTGTATGACCACTGCAAAGACACATTTGGAGGAAGGAAGGAGAGTGGAATGACTCTTGTGTTTTGTAATTGTGTGTTCGGGCTGTGCTCACTAAGAAACATGTTGGTGAGAAATAAAATTCTTTATTTGAACCTGTGACTGTGTTGGGTGATACTGTGTCTGTGGTTTGGGGCTCAGTGACACCACCCCCTTGTGGTTGCACAGTTCATGTAGATAAGTGGTGACACAAAAAAAAATCACAGTTACGATTCAAAAGAGACTTTTCTTGCAAGGTGATTGATAATGGGCAGAATCTACCTAATGTAACAGTCTGAGTGGTTACTGTATTATGTATTTTACTGTGGTGCTTAATTTAGTATTGAAGCCCCCCACAGGTTGTGAAAGGACATTTGTGCCTCTTTTTCACTCTGTTAACATGCCAGACTCTTCTGCCAGCAACATAACGTACCGAATACTGAGCAGCTATGATTGTTTAAAAAAAAAAAACAACAAAAAAAAAACAGAATAGCTGACGAGAAAACTTGTCTTTAGACTGGTTAAAAAAACAAAACAAAAAAAATAATAAAGAAATTATAACATTCTTAGAAAAAAACTATCATTGGAAGTGTCAAAAAAATTGGATGCATTTTATAACAATTTGTATCCTTGCACCTGTTACCACTGCTAGAGGCCTTAAACATACTGCTTTTCTTTACTAATGCTGAGAGCTTTACTATTTATTTTATATTTCTTTCTCCACTATCAACCATTACAAGATCAACATAAGAAGGCTGTTTTTTTACAAACTCATTTTTTTTACAAATACCATTGCTTTTTCTTTTTAACTTTTAACGTTTCCATTGAATTCACTTTAGAATAATCTTTTTGTACATTTGCTATTAATTATTTTACTGTTTTTGTGTAATCTATGAATTAACATTAAAATTAAAGTGAATATTAGGTAAGCTGCTTCAACTTGGACCACTGGCATTCAGGTGACATAAGTTATGACTTGATAAGCCTCCTTCAAGCTCTCTGACAGCAAGCATGACTGTTGCTAAGTATGAGTAAAACAGATGAATGGCAGACTTTACTTCTAATATTAAATAGAGATAGCTTTTTTGTTTAACTTTACACATAGGATTAGATGAATTTCCCCTTGGGATTAATAAAGTATCTATCTATCTATCTATCTATCTATCTATCTATCTATCTATCTATCTATCTATCTATCTATCTAGATGAGATTTTTTTAATGTTATTAAGCCATTTGGTGCATTTTGTCTACCTTAAAGGTGCTAGTCTTTCTTTTATCAAGTGTAGTCTTATCTGATTGACCTGTGACCAAGACTCCATTATGGAAGCATCAGTGTAGTCTCATTGAAGCCAGACATATAATCTATATATCTGGAGACAATGAGTGAAGTTTGCTTAAAACTGGATGAAAACAATTAGATGGCTCACTGAGTATCACATTTCTGAACAAATCCAACACCTCATGAAGGTGGTGCTCAAAGTAAGGTCAGTGATTTTGAAAGGCAATCAGAGATGTTCTTATTAACCTGGACCAAAAGACAAAAAGCTTCTGTTTATGATAAACTGTCTACAGTCGAGAAGTCTTCTAAAAAAATCCCTATTGTATGTCACAAGAGCAAATTGCACATTTTTAAAAGAAACATAACCTGATGTAAGGGAAACCCCTTTCTGTAGCATCAGATTATACATTGGCCTTCGACAGCATCAATGGACGAGTGGTACATGTGAACTAGATGTCATCGTGGATGCTATGTGTACTCTCCATTGTTCACCATTACGATGATGGCACAGAAGTCGGTGTGAGTCTGGAAGAAAGTATGAACTGCAAAATATACATTTGAAGTAAATGGTATGTCACACTGTGTCGAAAGCACTGGCAATAACGAAGAGCCAAAGGAGATGAAGATTTCAGTACTCTAAACACCAGAATTAACAAATCTGCCTAACACTTCCAGCAGATGTACAAATGAGGATGCACAACAGCCACTGTTTGACTGCATGTCTAAATGAATAACTAGAAATTTAACATCCTCTTTAATAAAATCCCTGTGTGTGTCCATGTGTCCGTGTGTGTGTGTGTCTTCTGGTGAAGTGCGCATGCGCAGGGCGCGGTGCGACGCTTCAAAGCAGATGCTTCAAAGGCCGCCTGACACATCACACAAGACAGAGTGGGCGGGACCTATAAAATATCGCGTGGCCGATCCAATCGGATTTCGGTAAATGAGGTAACACCTAAAACATAAGGCATGAAAAATCCAATCGGGTACTGAGACGCGGAGACCAGCTTCCCCAAAGAGGTGGGATTAGTGTTTGTTGTTGTGCAAGTGTTCACTCTGAGGATGTCAGATTTGCAATTAAGAAGCTTGACCCAGTAAAGTGTAAAGTGTCAGTCGTTGAAGGGGTTTTCCTAAATATATGAATTTTCATGATATTACAATAGGGTGACTTTTAAAAGTAGATTTATTTTCGCGCACATAAAATCATGACGCCATACATAAAATAATCAGCTGCACGCCAGCACAGATTAAAATACTTGCTGGGGAACTGCACAGTACTTGCTGGAGAGATGCCACAGCAAGCTAAAATAAAGAGAGGCAGGATAGGAGATCTTCAAATGGAAACAACTTATCAATCAACAGCCACAGAGGAGAGGATAAATGTAATATTAATTATATTTACTGTATTGTCATATACGTTTCTATTCTATTTTTATTATTATTTTACATAAGGCTTCTTGCAAAAATATTTTTGACAAAAAAAAATTAAGACAAGAAACAGAATGAGGTCAAGGTCCCTTGCCATTTAATATAGACTGTTCCTACTAACAGCCTGTTATTGTAACGGGCTTAATGTCTAGTTACTGTATAATTGGAAAAGCAAACACGCCATGACAAAATATGGCCACGGCATTTTAACACGTTGTGTATCCATAGATCTGTAATCAGAATTTAAGTTTAATATATCACTGTGCTCTATGCAAATATTTTAAATCTGTTTTTCTTTTCTTCTCACATGTACAGCTAACACAAAGCCAGATTTAGTACAGGGGCCCAGCATTTAGGACTGCTAGGCAAGCTTTTTAATACAAGACAAGTTAAGGACAACTGCAAAATGGGCATTGTACTATTTCTGTGTGTCAGAGTCAGCATGACACTGGATCTTCTTTTCCTTTTTTAGAATGGCATGATTTACCTAAGTGGAGGCCTGCACATGAAGAAAGAGTATAAAACCTTGGAACATTGCCCGGCATACCTTTGAAACCGATGGACGGATGGGAGACACCGTCATCCGATCCTGAAAATCCTTCCAGCGCAGCGACGAAAATGGCAGACTCTATACATCGAGCTCCCACCAACCGAAAGATCTTGTCATGGCTTCCTTGTAAACCGTCATTAAAGAAAGCTAAGTTATCGCCTTTAAATATCATATCTATACAGTTTTGGGTTATGTAACATACCGCAATTACAAAGGAACTTATTCCAACGGGTTGTCCTCAGATGTGTATTCTTGTTTGAGAATCATGTCTGGCCCCACAATATTAGCATCAGTACTACCAATTTGTTTGCATAAGTTACTTGGTCTGTTTGATAAATGTTGCTTGTTTATAACTGATATTTACCTATTATTAGTATTATATAGTTTCATGTTTTGTGATAATTATTGTAATTTTCTCAAAATTACTGAAATGTATTACTGTATATTGTCACTACATTTTTTGTACCAATGGGACTAGTAGCAAATATTTTTCATTGTGTTAAACAGTAAAAGTATTTAAAAATGGTAGGGGGTACCACACCCCCAGGAGTGATTATGAGCATGTGCATTAGTATGCCAAGCAATGAACCAAAAAAGAAAAGGAATAATTCCTGATATGCATGGAAAAGCTTCAGAATTCCCATGAACCTAAACTGGAATGTGCAGGTTTTGAAAATGACTGGATGAATGTAAAATTTACATTTGGCATTTCATTTTTGTTTGCCTTTGACATTATTTTACTGTGAACTATGGTTCAGACAGTGGTACTATCTGTAGAAGGTGGCTATCCTGACAACCATGGACATACAAACTATATGATTCTAAAGAATAACCTGGCTCTTAGCAAAAATGATGACCAGTGAATGACCCAGGTTTCTCTGCCACCCAGAAACATTAGACATAAATATACTGGGGACAGCATTACTGAAAAATTATTTAAGGACACACCAGACTGAAGAATAGATTTCTCAGTGTCAGATCTGAAGTGTATTCAAGCACATTTACACTTTTTTTATTTGTTTTGTATTTGTTTTGTGTTTTGGTGCTTGTTCTGTCAAGTGTTGATGATATCATTAAGCACAGTGGAAGTGACTATTGCAATGTTACTTATATTGAAACTTACAGAATACTTCCTTTGAAAAATCTTTTAATTGCTAGTCATTGCACAACTGGAGTGAGTAACAGTGGCCATCATTGTAACTTTGTTCTAGCTGAAATCCTAAAGGATTATCTAGGTTTTTGCAACAATTGAAATAGCATTAGATTATTGATTCTTAAACCAAGGACTATGAGAATAGTAACATTTATAATTGAAGGTGGAATAATAAATCCTTGACTTTTTTTTTGGGCAGGTTATCTGTGGAAATCATACATGAAATACCAGACTGTGATACTGGCTGTTGATTGCAATAATTCAAACAAATTTGGATTAAAGATAACTGGCATACTGAATAAACTGAAAAAGAAAACTTTTATAACTAATAAACAGAATGATAAGTGAGATGAGAGAACTTGATTCTCCTGTAGAACTGGCCAAATCCATGTTTAATTCAGAGTAACACAGTAAACATGTAACAGTAGCCCTTTGTTTTTATCATTGTAGAACAAATTATTTAGAGCAAAACTAAACACTTCACTAGTTTTGTAGGGAACAGAATCAGACTTGTGTAATTTCAGACAAATAACAGTTTAATGACACTTGTCTGATTAAATGATAAAATGTGGAAGGATACATGCGGATCCACAGTGATGCACAGTTTTTAAATAAAAAAAGGAGCGCTCATGCTTCAGAGGGGTGTATGTGTGTGTGGTAATGTGGCAGAGCAGCTCTAGAGTGTTGATGAGGTGACTGGCTAATTGTGCATTCACAAACAAATAGATGTGATTCAGTCGATTACTTCATTAGTGCTCTGCGGTCTAAAATCAACATCAGCATACCTGCGTCACTAGTGGTCGCTGGCACTCGAATCGATGTAGAGAACCCTACCATTTCGGATGTCTCCCACTTGAAGACCAATGAATGGTGGCGGAGGATGGGAGCAAAGTTCAGCCCAGGTCTCTGCTTAATGCCTTGGATAGTAACGGGGACACAAGCCCATTTAAAGGTTAACTGCACCTGTTGGTGGATGTCTGCTCTGCCTGCCGAGACCCCCAAAGGACAAGCAGAGGAGATGTCTGTTTTCAAAAAGAAGCACAGTGACTGGGGATTGTTTTAAAGCATAGAACTCTGCCAGTGATTTTAACCTCATTTTTCTGGATATATTTATTGATCATTTTTTAAACATTTTAACCTCCATCAGCACACCTGTTTTTACTGGAATTGTTTATTTATCTTTAAGGGAAAGAGTACCAGAATTCTTTGCACCATGTTTTAGATTTTTTACATTTTTTAAAAGGACAAAGCACTTTGCATCACCTTTTACTGTTACTTGTCCTCATTGCATCACATATCCTTGGTTATGACTATCAGTAGTTCTGGATTCAAGGATTATAGCAGCTGCAACCAACCCAGACTCTCACAAAATACTTAAATCTTACATTGACAACAGAACAGGGGCCTCATGCATAACAGCGTGCGTAGAATTCACACTAAAACAAGGCGTACGGACAAAAGTGGAAATGTGCGTATGCACAAAAAAATCAAGATGCATAAATCTGTGCGAACGCCAACTTCCACGTTCTTCCGCTCCATGAATCCCGGTCAGCATGAAAAGTAACACACGTGCACATGCCTGCTGTTCCGCCCCAACTCCTCCCAGAATTACGCCTCTTTGAATATGCAAATAAATATAAATAGCCCTTAAGCTCAGCGTTCTGTGAAAAGGCAATGACAAAAGCACAGGGGAAAATAGAAGAATTTCAGCGAGTACCAAGTGGATGCAAGGAAAAATGTACTATTTGTTGGTTTAAACAGTGGTATAAACAACAAAAGGAAGTTAATCGAGTGACATAGAGTGTCGGAGAAACTCGAAAGCTCAAATTCACAAAGTCGCACATTGCCCGAAATAAAAAAGAAGTTGTCAGATATCAAGTCGCCGTGAAAAGGCGAGTCGTAGCCCACGGTCTCAGTGTCATATGAAAGCTTATTAGGGTACAAGGAAAAGATAAAAAATAGGGACACAGTCCCTGTCAACTTTAATCTAGAAATTTCCACTTTAATCAAGTACAGTGAAACCTTGAATCACAACTGTAATTCGTTCAAAAACTCTGGTCGCAACCCGATTTGGTCATGACCCGAACTAATTTCCCCCATAGGACTGTGTGTAAATACAATTAATCCATTCCAGACCGTACAAATTGTATGTAAATATATTTTTTTTTTAAGATTTTCAAGCACAAAAATAGTTAATTATATCATAGAATGCACAGTGTAATAGTAAACTAAATGTAAAAACATTGAATAACACTGAGAAAACCTTGAACAGAGAAAACTAACATTGCAAGAGTTCACGCTACAGCCTTACAAACCGCTCGCTGTAAACACTTTATTTTAATGAGTTTTAAGCACAGGGAAAAAATGAAAATTTGAAAAATCCTTAATTTATACAAAAACTAACCATAAACAACTAAGAAAACTAACATTGCAAGAGTTAACGCTACAGCCTTACGAACCGCTGTGAAAAACCTTGAACAACAGAGAAAACTAACATTGTAAGAGTTCACAATACAGCCTTGCGAACCGCTCACTGTAAACACTTTTTTTAATGAGTTTTAAGCACAGGGAAAAAAACTAAAATTTGAAAAATTCTTAATTTATACAAAAACTAACCATAAACAACCAAGAAAACTAAACTTGCATGAGTCAAGTTCTGGCATGAAGGAAGTGAGGAGGAAGCTGGGTGGAAAGGAGGTTACAGTTGTAACCTGGGTCAGGTTTCAAAGGAATATATATAACTGCGAGTTTGTGTAAATAAAGTTTATTGAAGTTGAGTATATAGGTAGGTGTCCTCAGATTGGTCAGGAAGAGAGACGCCATTGTAAGATTGTTAATCAAGAGATGTAAGATAGTTCGGAAGAGTCGCGGTACGAAGAGGAGAAGACGGGAGTGGTGAGAGAGAAAGAGAAGAAAGAGAGTTTCAGGCAAAACGCCGAAACAAGACGAGAAGAAAGAATGAGAAGGAGGACTGTTGAGGCAAAACGCAGAAACAAGACGAAAAAAAGAACGGGAAGGAGTCGCAGTTGAGGCAGCACGCCGAAACAACACGAAACGAAAGAAAGACAGTTGCAGTTGAGGCAGCACGCCGAAACAAGACCAAACGAAAGAAAGACAGTCGCAGTTGAGGCAGCACGCCGAAATAAGACGAAACGAAAGAAAGACAGTCGCAGTTGAGGCAGCACGCCGAAACAAGACCAAACGAAAGAAAGACAGTCGCAGTTGAGGCAGCACGCTGAAGCAAGACTGACAGAACGAAAAAGAAAAGAGAGGTGCTGTGGAGGCAAAGCGCCAATACAAGACAGACAGAAAGAAAGAAGGACTAAATGTAGCAAGCGGCTAAAACAAAAAGAAGAGTTGGTGGATAAAGAGAAAGACGGCAGGCAGGACACAAGTGTAGAAATGGCGATCAGTGAGTAAAGAGAGTGGTTGAGAAAGATGGAGAAGGAAGAATATAAAAAACAAGGTCGGTGTGTTTTTTTGTTTATTTGTTTTAAAGTGGCTTGAGTAAACTTTCAAGTGAAGGGGCCAGTTTCCGTTTTGTTTGTTTGGCCACTACGCACCCAAGCTACGTTTGGGGCCCCCAACGGAGTGAGTAATATTCATTGACTGTGGAAATACGTCCGGGTGAGCTCACCAATAGTTTCGGACCCATTGTATATAGGCCTATATATATATATATATATATATATATATATATATATATATATATATATATATATATGTATATGTATATGTGTATATATATATATATATATATATATATATATATATATATATATATATATATATATATGGTTCTAAATACGTTATTGTTTGTGTTTTATGTATAGTGTATATAGTTGTAATTTATCAATTTAGAAAAACTGTTCACGTTTCAATTTAATAAAGAGAGTTTTGTTTATATATTTGAGTAACTGATTTGATTATTGATTATAAGGCTGAAGGTGGGTAATAGTGTACCTTCCCACAATAGAGGTGGCGACACCATTAAAAAAGAGCTCAGGACCTTGCATACCGATAACGGAAGGGTGGTGCAAGGGGGTTACACAGCTTTGAGGGAGAGACCCTCTGCACGATGGAGGGATGTTCTCCTTCAGGTGTTTTCTCTCTTGTGATTTCTTGTGTTTTTAGCTGTTTAGCTGGTGGATCAGACTTCGCGAAATAGCGGTCTAATGTGACTTGCTTTTTCCTACGCATTAAAATTTTTCGGAAATGTGAGACATCATGGTCGCTCATCATGTTTATCACTCTGTTTGCAACCGCATTGTCAGGGTGGTTCTTCTCGAAAAAATCCTGGCACTCATTCCATTTTTCCATGACGGCTTTTATTGGATCACTTTTTATAACCACCCATTCCTCTTCTTCCCCTGAGGACTGCTCCTCGGTGAGCAACTTATGATGCTCCTGCTAGAGTTGAGCGAGTTCCTCTATTGTTAGCTTCTCCTTGTGATCCAGGACCAGCTCCTTAATGTCCTCATTGTCCACTTCAAGACCCATGCTCTTCCCCATGGACACAATCTCATCCACAACAGGAGGCTCAAATCTTTCTAAATCCTGTTCAGGAACACATTCAGGCCATAGTTTCTTAATCACTTCGTTTGTGGACGCCATTATTATATCATCTTTACGAATTGTTATTATTTGTGTGCGCCCCACGTCGCCCTCTCCCACCCCTCCTGTCTGGACTACAGCGCTGAGCCGTCCGCTGCCAGGCACGTTCTGACAGATAAGTTTTATTTATTCGTCCACGTGACTGTCTCTGAAACTGCCACATTGTAACTTTTTTTTAATTGGGAATACTTAATAGTAGAAGAGATGAAGAAAACAGCTTTGCGTATTTCTACTTTTTAATTGCGCCAAGCTGTAAACAATGTGAAGACGAGACCACCTTCAGCTGCGAGGGGTCATGAGAACAAAGTGGACTCTGGGAGGCGCAGAATGTCAGGCTGCTCTGCTGAGTCGAGAGCTTCACAGTTTCGGGCAGCGTCCTCTCTTCTCGCACTGTTTGTGACACTTCAAGTCCCCCGCCAGTTCCTGGGAGAGTGGAAATCTTTGCGAATGAGTGTAATCGGTGCCATCGAAGCAGGACTCTGTTTGTAAATTGCCCTGCACAACTATTTAATGTCCTTTAAGGTGAGTTCGGGTCACTAAAATCCCACAACATTCAAGGTTGCTTTTGTGATTAATTATTTTAACAAGTAAATCACAGGCATGTAGTGCAAGGTTGTCAGGCAAAAATTTGGACAATCACATAGAAAATGTAATTTCTATACCACAGCAGTCGTGTAGCGCCTTTCACAAGGGATCTACTACTTACCTGTTGTGTTATAACGCCTTTAAAATGTAGTTTACCCGAAACCACTCCAGTAATGCTCAATGTATCTTTACTTCTTAAATGTTAATGTTTTACTGTTTAATAACTTATAGACTACATTTTATTTTTTTCCCTTGCACTCAGTGAGCGAAGCCACTGGGTAATCAACTAGTAGTCTACTATAAAAGGACCACTGTGGTTTCATATTTTAGCTTATGTAGCAACGCAAATGGTGTTGTCTAGGCATGCCCACTTAATATTATAGACATGTTATTTTCTTGTAAAAATGGGAGATAACTAGATGAATAATGCAAAATAAAGACAAACCAATATAATATAAGATAGTATAACAAGAGCATAAAATGAGCTCATGTAGAACTTGACAAATAACCCTGGTTTGAACTAGATAATACTATTTTTAACTAGAACAAGACAGAACACATTTAGATGCTCATGGTTCTAGCTGTTTTAAAAAAATCTTCTACTAGATTTTAAACCTTCGTTGTTTCATTTTTTGCTATTTATTCATTATCTAATCATGATTAGAATGTCTGAGACCATTTTAGTGAGAAAGTGGGCATTGACCTACCTCAATGTCATAGTCATGACTGAATTATTAACTTACTTCCAGAAGCTCCACTTCCTAAGGAGTGATTACTTGCTATCTTTAGACTAGAAAATCAAGCTCTAGACAATTTTATGAAGCAAAACCTTGTTGGTGGATTTATTAAAGCATCTAACAGTCTTTAAAGTTCTCATTTTATTTTTATCAATAAGGCAGAAGGATCTTTTAGTGCTGCATCAGTTACAGAGATTTAAGTAAAACTGCTATTAAAATAATTATAATCTCCTTTTCATTTTAGCACGGTTAACCAAAAACAAAGGGTTAACTTTATTTAGAAAGTACTGTATATCTAACAATTAGTTACCTTCTGCAATTGTATTTTACTTTAGCCCTATTATTTGCTGTTTCTTTTACTATATTTTTCTCCTTTTCATTGTTAGCCTTATTAGATATCTTTATAGATGATCAAAATCTTTTGTGTCTAAATACTGTGAAGAGAATACAGTAAATTTATATCTGGTAAAATCTGTATTGTTTCAATTTTGTAACATATTCAGCAGAGAAAAACATCATACAAACATTATGTCTTGTTAACAGGTTAACATGTGGCTTCCTTCACAACCTCTGGTACTTTTTGTCACAGAAACAGATTTTATTTCAGATAATAAAAAACATTTAGCACTACCTTTGTTAGACACAGAACAATCTGTTATAGATGTTCAAAGAGGTGTTTTACTTACTGATGACATACCAGATATTTCATTATTTGTACCTGAAAAGTCTGTAAATATATTTTATTTGGGAGTAATGACTTCTGAATTTAAGGACGTATAGTTATTTCTAGCTGTAAGAAGTACATTTATGTTATATTATATATAATCAAACAAAATCTGTTGTCAAGCAAGGTAATTGCAACATTTTTCAAGTCGCAGAGAACTTTGATTTTATTTTATTCAGAATCTCTTGCAGAAAATACTATATTGTTTGTTTTCTATATCTGTCCATTTTATTCGGCTTCCCACACTTGTAGGTCTGTTAAGAGACATTCAATACAAATGTTAACAGATTACATGGATTTCTCAAATAAGTAAGGTTTTCGGGGGGGGTGGGGGAGTTTGTATTTCATTAGCAGAATAAATTTAACATGCTGATACCATAAGAAATTAAATGAATAAGTAATCAAAATGTAAGTCTGATTGTTACTCCCACTTTAAGTTTGTTTTGGGTGCATGGCACCAATTAACAAAATACATCTGCTGATGCACATAGACACATTCTCAGAGATGTACCTGGGGCCATAGGATATTTTGGCTCTTAATATAAGACTCCCTGGAGCAGGCAACCTAGTGGGGGTCGATCAGGTCCTAGCTTATGTCTGAGTAGAAAATGTCCATAAATTTCTTCTGCTAAATCATAGCCACCTAGAGATCTTCTCTGCTGCCTCTGTTGTGACGTTGTGGATCTGTGATGCCTAATAGAGACTTCTACCAGCAACAACCCTGCATCCTACTTAAATGGACTAGCACTGTACACACAGCCTCTTTCTATTGATTCTTCTACCAATTCTTAGTCCACTGCTCTTTTTCTCTCAAAAGCCTCCATCTGTTTTGTCCAGCATACTGTGATCTCTAAAAATCATCTGCCTTGTTACTTCTGACAGCAAGGCCATGGTCTGGCCTCAGTATGTAATCTGTGATAAAACTTGACAACATCAGTTCCTTGTGAATGTTGGCTCTGAATTGCAAGTCCAACTCCTTTGAATGTATTTGTGGCTTCTCCATTTATATGATCAAACTAAGTGATGGTGCTGTACTGGAAGATGGTGGTGAAAATGGCAGTGGGTACTTCCTTCAGAACATCGTCATGGTACCAGCAGTTGCATCCCTCTACTACTGCCTTAAAGCAACAGCTGAGAACAGGATCCAGGGCCCCACTCTTACCACACAGGGGGCACAATGAAGTCTGTTTCTTGCTCCAACGGAAGATGTTAGATGGCCTGAGGAGGACATCATATGTAATATGCAACCCCTGTGTTCTGCACCATTACCCTTATGAGTAGGCATTTTATCTGAGTTTGGGTAATGTTCAGTCCTTACTCTAAGTTATTCTTGGCATCTTTGTCTCCAGTAAGAATTATTCCTATGCTTCACAATTTAGAAATATATCTAGGCTTGAGTATGTGAGTACTTTGAGAAAGGCTGAGCTTCTAATATAAAGTTAATGAACTGCAAACTGTAAAATATGTTAAATATTGCACCAGGGATGTAAGGCTCTGCTATGATTGTATTTACCAACTCATTTTAAGATTCATTCAGTTTTTGCATGTCATGAACTGAATTAGTGGTCACTTGCATCTCGTCTCTAAATCGTTCTGTTCATTCCCAATAATTACGCACCTGAGTTTTAACTAAAGAAAATAATAATTTCACCTTCACAGGATCAATGTTTTGTTCAGTGGTATGATTAAAGTCCTGAACGTTCCTCTTGAAAACCATTTCATACCATTGCTTTTATTTTTTATATTTATATTATATATTTATCTATAAGGGCTGTTCATCCATTATCTCATGGAACCTGACAGAGCTTGATTGGTTTTACAAAGAAGAATGAGGAAAAATTGCAGGGTCCAGATATTCAAAGGTGAAAGAGATCTAATCACAGAGACTGAAGGCAGTCAAGGCCACCAGTGGTGCATCTACCACATACTGACTACTACAATCAATAGCATTGCATATTAATACCTATTTTCTGTATATTTTAGGGAAAATTAAAAATATAAGATCCCAGATCTCAACATCATAGTGCAAACCACATACTTGCTTGGCAGATCCTGTCTCACATTGCATTCAACACTTTAGAAATTTTAATCCTGTAACAGAGCAGGAAGTCTTGACTTCAATTTCTGAAATGAAACCTACTACTTTTTCCCTATATCCAGTGCCAAAAAAAATAGTAAAAAGCACAATGGATGTTCTTGCAGTGCCTATTCTTAACATTATCAATAATTATTATTGCATGGCACAGGTTGCCAACCGGGATCCCAAGTTGTTTCGTCGTGTAGTGGGTGCGGCAATGCACTGTACCAGTGCATGCTCCCCAACTTGAACTTGAACAGTACCTGATGCACTAGAAGTGTCAGTCATCAAACCATTACTTAAAAACTCAGACCTAGACCCACACATACTTAATAATCATACACCCACTTCAAATTTACCCCTTCTCTCCAAAATAGTAGAAAAAGTAGTCGACAATCAGCTTCAGTCACACCTTATGCATCACAATTTATTTGAGAAATTTCAGTCTGGTCATAGTACAGAAATGGCACTAATGCATGTTTGAAACGACATTCTGATATCCGCTGATAAAGAAAACTCTACTGTAATTATGTTGTTAGACTTAAGTGCAGCATTTGACACCACTGACAATTCTATTTTGACTCTTAGTGTATAGGGCCACTGGTCAAACATAAAAAATATTATTATATTCATGATCAAGAGCCTCAAAATAGCATAAAAGGACACTCCAAATACCGATCCCCATTTTTTAAAAGTTTTGTGAAAACATATCCCATTAGGGGTGAACCTCTAGAGTCAATTGATGCGTTATGCACTACTTCAAGTTCTGATCATTTTTGCTGTAGACATCTTTTGGTTTACTCTTTATTGTAAGGGTGTAATTTCCTCCTCATAATATAGTCAAAAATAGCTCAAAATGAGGGTTTTTTGGGTCTAGAGGGCCAAAAAGACAGAGAACCCAAAAAGTTCGACATCTTGCTTAACGTGACATGATGATGAGTTAAACAGTATATCATAGGTGCAGGTTTTCTTGTTACGATGAATCAAGAGGAAATGACAAAAAAGAACATGACATTAAAATGTTTAAAAGTCATTGTTTTGAACACAATAAAGGATTTGATAGAAAAGCATTGTAAGCAAAGTTAAAAATCTGAGTTGACACCTTGGTTCTCTTTCATTGGGTGTCCATTAATTCACAGCAGTTCCACTGAAGTAAAATGATAATGGTCCCCATCCTTGTTCTCCCCGCTCTCTCTCTCTCTCTCTTTTACTCATTCTTTCAATTGAATGAGTCATTTGTGAAAAGTACAAAGGCCAGGGCTCCATTTAAACAGTCAACATTGTTTATGGCTTATCTTCCAGTGGTGCTCCTTCACTGAAGAGAGAAAAGATACATCACTATGTCCTCCAGCTTGTGGGCTTGCCACTCTTAATGGTCCACTCAAATATCTCTCTGTTACAAAGCCATGTAGGACACTCCTATATTAATCACGTCAAAAAAAGTTCATAAATGATCCTACAAATCACACATGCCATACTGTATACCAACAAGCTGTACCTGCCATTCCTAATAGTTATACACTGAGTTAATGTTTCTTTCGTTTTCACTTGCCTGTTCAACAGCAGCATGCAATGATAATAAATCAGAAGAGTGAAACAGCTAGGTAATGGAATCACATAAAGATTACATTTCTTGAGCCTTGTAAACACTGATGAGAAATTAATATTAGCCAAGTTGTCTTAGTGCCTTCTCCTGAATATTTTACTATCCTTAGTTATCTTTCATATTTTATAACATTTTTTTTTATAAATGGTAAAAAGAAAATGGTAGGAGTATGTTTCTACCTGGGAATAACAATGATAATTATAATACACATTAATTATATAGCATTTTTCTCAAGATCAAAGCATTTCAGAAATATTCAAATGGAATCAAATTGGATTAGAAGGTTAGAAAAAATAAAATAACTCTGGATAAAAACTAATATCAAAACATTACACACCCAATTAAGTATAAAGAAATGAAGCACAAGGTTCTGGGTAAGCGCAAGAGAAAATTAAGCAGGAATAACACCTAAAAACTATGAACAAATAGCATAAAGTAGTGTACCACACATTATCGTAAGCACTTGGGAAGAGAAGGCGAACACAGAGAATGTGTAAGAAGTTAAGAACATAAGAATCTGGATAAATGAAAGGAGACCAGTCAGTCCAGCTTGTTTTGTTAGATAATAGCTAACTGTCCCAATATCAAGGTTTCCCCTTTCAAGTACATGTGTTTGTAGTTTGTTTAAGACTTCCACAAAGTGTCTTCCTGGCTCCAGTCTTAAAAGCACTTAATTCCCATTTGTCTCCCATGCTTAATTAAAAGCTGAATCAATTTTATCAATCATTTTCAGAATTCTGAAAACCTGGCTTAGGTCTCTATACTGCATTCTTTACTTAAACCTATCAGATTAGGACATGCCATTTAGTCCCAGGATACACTTGGTTGCTCTCCTCTGAATAGCTTCCAGTGCCGCTATGTCTTTTTTCTAGTTTTGTGACCAAAACTGCACACTCTGCATCAGATATGGTCTCACTAGTGCATTATACAGTCCGAGCATAATGATCCTTCATTTATATTCAATAGTTTTTACAATATCACCTAAATCCTTTCCAGAGGCTCTTAAGTTGGTCTCTTATATTTTGTACTTATAATTAAAGATCCATTTGCCTGTCATTTTCCATTTGTTTGCCTAGTCCTCAAGATTGTCAGAGTCTTTTTGAATAGTTTTTTCTGTCTCCTCATTTTCTACTATCCATTCAATCTTAGTGTCATTTGCAAATTTCACAAGCTTAATAATTATACTAGGATCTATATTATTAATATAAATTCGATAAAGTAACAGTCCAAGGACACGCTCCTGAGGGATTCCACAAATGACCTCACTCTTTTCTCTCACTTTCCTCTTATTTTAATATTTCAACATCTCTTTTTGTGCATTTTTGTGTTATCTTGTATTTTTATACACGCGGACTCTATTTTTGAGGGTTATTTTGCATTTTGAGTCTTAATTTTTCTTGTTTATGTGATACATTAGTGTTCATCATGTGACTGTGAATGTTGCACCTTTGATGTCATTACACATTACATATAAAAAGAGTGGTGAATGCAGTTTAAAGTTATCCCTTGGAAAAGCAAAGTCTCATCTTCTTCAGTGTTGGTTAGTTTCATATCTAAGTAGGCCCTAACATCAGGTTTCATTTTCTGGTTTTGAACTTTATTCCCTTTTGATTTTGACTCTTGTTTTGCCCTACAGTTTTGGTTGATTATTATTGTTCTTCCTCCTGGCTTTTGACCCATGCTTTTTTCCTTTTGACCACAACTGCTCAGTGTTTATTTCACCTCCTAGTCCTTTTTCAGGCCACAATAATCTTCAGGAACTCTGTGTGTCCATAATACTTATCTGTAATGTTGATCTCCTTCTGATTAAGCAGTTAGCAATTCAGTTTTGTAAGTCAGTTCAACTGCCAATAGCTGCTAGTTTCAGAATAAAACATAACCAAGCAAATATTATTTTTTATAGATTAAAAGTCATCAATTTTTGTGTTTTTGTCATGTTTCAGTTAAGCTTAAAGTATAAAATAATATACCCCCTGGTGAAAAATAACCAAAACCAGATTGTAAGATAAAAATCAAAAAATCCAGGAACAAAGGTTAAAACTACAACTATTCAAAAGAATCACAAAATATAATTTACTTTTAGCTGGAAGATAATCCTAAACCCTTAATGTTTATGTCCCCTTTCTGTAATTTTTTTGAGTGATGGAATCATGTGTAAAAGTCACATGATACGTGTCACGTGAGCAGAGACCATGCATGGCAACGATGACAAAGGTATCACAGAAAAGGTGTTGTCCATGCTGATTCAAAATGGAGATTAAAAATATTAGCAAAATAATCAAAAATAATATTAATGAAACAAAATAATCAAAATATTCCTGTAAATGATAACATCAAGATTACGGAACATAATGAAATCAGACAGCACCAGCGCTTTACTGTTGATAGACCTTGTTTGTAATAAGGCAATGTTAGTAACAAAACATTTGTTGCGTACAGATCCAGATCCAAACTCTGTCTGAATATGGTGTAGATTTGGCACATTAACACTCTTTTTTTTATCAAAACCAGCAGAACAGCATACTTGAAAACAACAGCGTTTGATGAGCTTCCCAGACTGGCAATATTCTGTAAAGGCAATTATTTTCACTTATCCTGGTGCCAAGAAATAGCAATGTGTTGCATGTTGATTAGCACATGCCATTAAGAATATCATTGTACTCTGTATATGTGACAATAATTAACCTATAAATCGATATACCTTGGATACCACTGTATGCCAAAGTTTTTGATCTGTCCCTTAATCTTCTCCCGCTTAGCTTGCACCTCTCAACCATACTGGCTATAAAACTGCTGCTTCTGTACTGATTTGCTGGTTAATCGTACATTTTCATCCATCTTTAATCATGTATAAAGTGCTGAGATATTTGAAGTCTTCCACTTAGAGCAGCTAATCAGTTGTTATCTATAATGAACAAGCCTTTTATTTTTGCATACACAAGTTTCAAGTTTGCAAACTAGCAGCACCAAGAATCAAAGCAGTGTTACTGTTCCTGTGTGGTTTCCCTTTCATTTTTAGATTAACATCCCTGACGCGACTTCATCAAATATACTTTAGTTAACCGCATATCATTTATACATTTAAGGTATCTCATTTTAATCAATCTGTAACAATATAATGGTTCATGGAATGGCAAATCTATTCCAGATAACATAGCTGCTTTAGCGTTGTTACTCTCAGTGCACCCCTCACTGCCTCAGCCATGTGCACAGTCTATTTGAACTTTCCCCATTTGGTAAACACTTCAGAGCCTTTCCTGCATGAACCTCGAGGTTCAGAAACAGTTTCATCCCAACAGCTATAAGCACACTCAATCACTCCATCAAGTGTTCCTGGTAGAACTGTTTGTACTTAGAATTACAACTACTTCACTGTAAACTTTCCCTACAGTTGAAATATTGCGCAACCTGAGCCACTTTATGAACAATTTGTCCTATCTGCACTATATGTAAATGTATATTGTACTTATGCTTTCATATTGTTTTTTATCATATTATTATTATTATTATTGTTATTATATCATTTTATAGGAAAATAAGTTTATGGAGGATTTGCATATTGAATCTCATTGTACCATATAATAACAACTAGCAAAATACCCGCGCTTCGCAGCGGAGAAGTAGTGTGTTAAAGAGGTTATGTAAACATATATATACATATACATATACATATATATATACATATCTACATATACACATATCTACATATACATATACAGTATATACATATACATATACAGTATATACATATATATATATATATATATATATATATATATATATATACATATACACATCCACATATATATACATATATATATATATATATATATATATATATATATATATATATATATATATATATATATATACACATATCAACATATATATACACATACATATACACACATACATACACACACACATATACATATATACATATACACATACATACATAGTGCGTTGTAACACGGGCTGTGATTGTTACATGGGAGGGAGACGACAAATCACAGCTTCCCGCTTTCTAATCGGGCCTGTGATTGGTGCTTTGACTGATGCCCAGATCCCACAGTATCTCCCCTTAGGGGAGGCATTAGGCAAGTGTAATTGAATAGCGGTGCTGCAAGTTTAGCTTTACACCTGTTTTTAAGGCTTATTGACTGAAAGGGGCTTTCATGAAAAAAGTTAGGGCTTTGCTACAGGATACACCCTCCACAAGTTAAGGAAGTAAAAATAAAGGTATATATTTCTGTTTTATTTAAACCTTTTAAGTTTGTATGCGGGCGGTATGGTGGCGCAGTAAAAGGTGCCAGTTAGGAGACCCAGGTTCGCTTCCCTGCGTGGAGTTTGAATGTTCTCCCCGTGTCTGTCTGGGTTTCCTCCGGGTACTCCGGTTTCCTCCCACAGTCCAAAGACATGCAGGTTAGGTGCATTGGCGATTCTAAATTGTCCCTGGTGTGTGGGTGTGTGCGCCCTGCGGTGGGCTGGCACCTTGCCCGGGGTTTGTTTCCTGCCTTGTGCCCTGTGTTGGCAGGGATTGGCTCCTGTATTTAGGATATAGCGGGTTGGATAATGGATGGATGGACATTTGTATGCATAGCCCCATTTGCCCGTTTTCATTTTTTTTCTTTCTTCAGTAATATTTCAGCAAACCCGGAGCTTGTCAGTTCAAATCCTGGTACTGACACCACTGTGTGACCCTGAGGAAGTCACTTCACCTGCCTGTGCTGCAAAAAACAAAAGTAATGTAACAAATTGTATCTCAGATGTTGCAAGTTGCTGGAATAAAGGCATAAGTCAAATAGATAAATATGTATTATACACATAGAAACTATTCATTTATTTTCAGTTAAGTCATCTGCAGCAAACCTTTATAAATGAGGGTTTCTCCTTTTTAGATAGTGCAAACTGTTTCTTCTTCATTGAGGTTTTCTCTTGGAGAGCTTTTTTCATTTCATTGAAAATTAAAGCAGCAGCTGCTAAAATATGTAGCTTTCTTATTAATTTTTCAAATTGTGTAAAATAACTTTATAAAGTAACATAAAAGGTTTAAATACTGGTTATCCTTTTACACTAAAATATTACTAAAGAGATACAAAAAAAGTAAAATGCATATGTTGTTTTTCTTTAAGGAGATTAAATATTACTGAAGAAAGAAAAAAAAAAACTAAAACAGCCAAATGGGGCTATGCATACGAACTTAAAAGGTTTCAATAAAACAGAAATATATACCTTTATTTTTACTTCCTTAAATTGTGGAGGGTGTATCCTGTAGCAAAGCCCTAACTTTTTTTGTGAAAGCCCGTTTCAGTCAATAAGTCTTAAAAACAGGTGTAAAGATATTGACAATAAGCTACGCAAACCCACCAAGACATGGAATCGTTTAAATCAAGGCGTGAGTTGAAAAACACCATCCCATACTATTAGTTAATGATTAACACATTTCTATATGTATTGTAAGCATACAATACAACTGATAATATGTTGCGCTTATTTATCTGGTGTACCGACATTTTTGCGCGTTTAATGGCTGAAATCCAACGTGGTTTGTGCCCTTCAGAATGAAAACAGTTTGCATTTACCTTTTTAATAAAAGGCGAGCTTTTAAGCCTGAGAAATCACCCCGTAAATGCACACGTTTAATTTCACATGTGTTAATATGTATGCTTACACACTGTTTCTTCTTCATTGAGGTTTTCTCTAGCATGTAGATTGGGGTAATTACATTCACGGCATTCGTAGTCTGAATCACAATCTGATTGTATGGGTGGTTACCTACCAGGTAACGCTTATGGTTGGCCAGCAAGTCAGCTAACATCAGCCACGGTGCCTTCAGTTGTGAGAACCAGATCATAGAATGGTTGAAAATAGTTTACTGTCAAATAATGCAAAGAGTACGCGACACGTGTTTCGCCCTAATTTTTGGCTCATCAGGCATACACACTCACTGCACTCGCTTATGGGAATCGAACCTCGGACGTCAGCGCTAGAGGCGAAGCCCCTAACATTGCGCCACGGCGTGTGGTTCGTTTATTTGACAGCATGTAGATCGGGGTAATTACATTGATGGCATTCGTAGTCTAAATCACAATCTGATTGTATGGGTGGTTATCTACCAGGTAACGCTTATGGTTGGCCAGCAAGTCAGCTGAATCACAATCTGATTGTATGGGTGGTTACCTACCAGGTAATGCTTATGGTTGGCCACCAAGTCAGCTAACATCAGCCACGGTGCCTTCAGTTGTGAGAAGCAGATCATAGAATGGTTGAAAATAGTTTACTGTCAAATAATGCAAAGAGTACGCGACACGTGTTTCGCCCTAATTCTTAGCTCATCAGGCGTACACACTCACTGCACTCCCTTAAGGGAATCAAACCTCGGACGTCAGCGCTAGAGGGGCTTTGCAGCTGTGAAGTATTGCTTTTAAATTTTAATTAAGAAGAAAAGAAAACCTTTTTAAATTGAGGGAAAATATACCAATAACAATTTGTTAAGGATCTGTTTTTTTGTGAAGCTGCCTTTACACAGCCTGTCCGCTGTTTTATAAACGAACGCCATATAAGGCCGTCCTTTCTCCTTCACAGTCAGTTCACGTGATTACGTGCGAGGCGTGATGACGCGATACACAACCCCCTCAACCCCGCCTCCCACGGCCAGAGAGCTGCAGTCCATTACTGTATATGGACAAAAAAGAGGTTCCAGTTATGACCGTTACGCTTTGAATTTCGAAATGAAACCTGCCTAACTTTTGTAAGTAAGCTGTAAGGAATGAGCCTGCCAAATTTCAGCCTTCCACCTACATGGGAAGTTGGAGAATTAGTGATGAGTGAGTGAGTGAGTGAGGGCTTTGCCTTTTATTAGTATAGATAAAGGAATTTAATTCAATTCAATAAAAGAGAGCACATATTTACAGATGATGATGACTGGCTTATAGGTCGATTTTGATTTTCAAGTGCTATCTTCTTAGAACTCTTGATATTTTAAGATGAAATGCATTAAAGTATGTATTTTACATCATACAGATACATTTTTAACTTCATTTAAATAATGTATACTGTTAATAATTAAATGTGTGGACACGGTGGTGCAGCAGTAGCGATGAGCTGGTGCCCTATACAGGGATTGGTACTGTCTCGCGCTGTATGATTGCTGGGACTGGATGGATAGATGAATGGAATAATGAATCATGTACTATGAAGACATTTCAATGTTCCTTAAAAGTTTTGAAGAATCACCGTTCTAAGCTTAGAGATGATTTTACATTTACTAAAGAGCTTATTGTGTGGTGATTGGTTATGATGAGAAAGAAAAGAAAGGATAGGAATTGGGGGTTAGTATGTTTGAAAGAAACAGTACTGCTGTATTAAAATATTTCATTGAGGGTTGTACACGTCTTACCAAGAATCTTGCTGGAGGCAGGAACAATCTTTGGACGGTGTGCCAGCTCATCGCTACCACTGCGCCTCCATGCCCCCATGTTTAATACATGCTTTAATTCACGTCATCATGGAAATATATCAATTATACATCTTAGTATTTAAATTGTTCAGAGAGTTATTATATCGTGATTGTAATGTATTCTGTGTCCTGTTGGCGTAAGAGAAAGCCCGTTTAAGAAGCATGTAGTGATTCACACATGTACAACACATAGAAGATGTTATAATATGTTTTGTTATTAAGTTTAATGTCACTGTTCTCTGTGCCCACTGTTATGGACTCATTCATACAGGCAGACCAAGTATGGTACACAGGGGCTCAGCATCAGCATTTAGAATTGCCGAGCCAAGCACAGGACTAGAGAGCCAAAGACAACTGGAGAATTGAATAGTCAGACTAGTATATTTTTGTCTTTTGTCAGCACAAAAATCCTCTTTCCTTGTTGGGAGAATGAGAACCGCATGTAGGCATTGTGCTATTCCTGTATTTTTGAAGGTGGGGTTTGAGTCCTTTCCTGTCCTTGTTTGGATCCAGAAAAAAGAGCCTGCAAGTGGAGAAGCCAGTATATAAGGATGGACCTATGGCCAATACACTTTGAAGCTGCCTGGCGGAAGATTATGTCTTCTGTCCGGTGAAAATCCTTTCAGCTCGGCGACGAAAGATGGCAGACTGTGTACGTCAAGACCCCCACATTGCTTGATAGAGTCTGTCATAAGCTTCCATCTGTAATACCGCGTGAACCCGTCAGTAAAGAGCTAAATTATCCTTTATACTTCTCGTGTAATCTTGTAACCGTCATATTGCATGCAGGGGGGGATAATACCTTTTTTATTTATAATTATTTAAATTCAGGTTAATTAAAACTCCGCAATTGAAACAGCACATTTCCAGAGAGCTAATGCCTCTTAAGGAAACAGAAGAACACATACAATATGAAGCATTCAATGTGCTACTTTAGTTACGATGGGATCTGAGAAACTCTAGTAAATTTAACATTGATTTTAAGATGAAGTTTACGATGTAAGTGGACATTTCAACCTTTTTTTTCACTGTGTCCCTATTGTTTTTTCTTTCCTCTAAACCCTAATATGCCTCAGTATGAGCTATGACTTGCCTTTTCATGTTGACTTTGATATCTGACCACTTCTTTTTTATTTTGGGCACTATGCGACTTCCTGAACTTGAACTTCTGAGTTTCTCTGTGGCTCTGTATTACTCGATCAACCTCCATTTGTTGTTTATACCTCTGCTTAAGGCAACAAATAGTACGTTTTTCCTTGCCTTCTTTTTTGCACTCACTGAAATTCTTTTTTCACATGCTTTTGTCATTGTCTTTTAACCAAACATTGTGGTCAGCAACACAGGAGCGCCGCAGGGGACTGTACTTTCTCCGGTCCTGTTCAGCCTATATACATCGGACTTCCAATATAACTCGTGCATGTGCCACGTGCAAAAGTTTGCTGACGACACTGCTATCGTGGGCTGCATCAGGAGTGGGCAGGAGGAGGAGTATAGAAACCTCATCAAGGACTTTGTTAAATGGTGCGACTCAAACCACCTACAACTGAACACCAGCAAAACCAAGGAACTGGTGGTGGATTTTAGGAGACCCAGGCCCCTCATGGACCCCGTGATCATCAGAGGTGACTGTGTGCAGAGGGTGCAGACCTATAAATACCTGGGAGTGCAGCTGGACGATAAATTGGACTGGACTGCCAATACTGATTCTCTGTGCAAGAAAGGACAGAGCCGCCTGTACTTCCTTAGAAGACTGGCATCCTTCAACATCTGCAGTAAGATGCTGCAGATGTTCTATCAGATGGTTGTGGCGAGTGCCCTCTTCTACGCAGTGGTGTGCTGGGGAGGCAGCATTAAGAAGAAGGATGCCTCACGCCTGGACAAACTGGTGAGGAAGGCAGGCTCTATTGTTGGCATAGAGCTGGACGGTTTGACATCCGTAGCAGAGCAACAGGCACTCAGCAGGCTCCTATCAATTATGGAGAATCCACTACATCCATTAAACAGTGTCATCTCCAGACAGAGGAGCAGTTTCAGCGACAGACTGCTGTCACTGTCCTGCTCCACTGACAGAGTGAGAAGATCATTCCTCCCCCAAACTATGCGACTCTTCAATTCCACCAGAGGGGGTAAACGTTGAACATTATTCAAGTTATTGTCTGTTTTTTTACCTGCATTTTTTATTACTCTTTAATTTAATATTTTTTGCTGCTGGAGTATGTGAATTTCCCCCTAGGATTAATAAAGTATCTATCTATCTATCTATCTATCTATCTATCTATCTATCTATCTATCTATCTATCTAACACTGAATTGGGAAGTTGATATTTATATTGATTTGCATATTAAAATATGCAGAATTATTGGTGGAGTTGGGGTGGGACTACAGACTTGTGTATGTGCATTACTTTTCACACTGACTGGGATTTATGGAGCTGAAGTGTGTGAAAGATGGTTTATGCATGGTTTTGTGAAACTGAATATTTTTGTACTTACGCACATTTCCACTTTAGTCTGTATGACATGTTTTAGCGTGAGTTCTACACACAGCGTTATGCATGCGGCCCTTGGAGAAAACCTGGAGGAAAATCTATACAAACAATGGGATAATGTAAAAAATTCCACACAGACAGTAACTGGATGAGAAATTTGAAATCAAGACACTGGACTAATGAGGAACCAGAACTACTCAAACTAAACTCTGTGTCATCATGCTTTTTTCAGTTAAAGGTGAATATCAATTTTAAAACTAAATACTTCCAACAATACATATCGCATACTTGTTCCCACATCTGAAAAAAGCATACAATTGTTTTAGAATGTCTATCCATCCATTTTCTAAACCTTCTTCATCCTGAGCAGGATTGTGTGGTTTCGAAGAATGTATTTGTTTAAATTATATCTACCAATTAGTCCACAACCCCAGCCTTGCCTATTATCTGGGACCTAACTGAAAAAATTGACCAGTTGGAGCCACTGAGACAGGGTGGCCTGGTCTTAGCTCAGCAGGTTGCCATTGTGACCATGACCAGGAGAAGCACATTGAAGCACATTAAACTGAGATCAAGATGAATGGGTCACGGCATATGGAGCTGGTGTGGCTAAAACTGTCATTTGCTTATGAGACACAGTAACAGTTGTAAGTTGAATGGTCATAAGACACATAGGTCATACATCGCCGACTACCTGTATTTTATATGTTATTATTAATAGTAGTAGAAGTAGCATTAAAATTGTTTTTGTTGTTGTGTCACAAGTCACAAGTGATACTTTGGTTGTATCAAGTAACAGCACATAGATAACCAGGACCATTATTATTATTATTACTAATAAGGCTTTCACTTATAAAAGACACAAACCAATTGGTATATCTTTGCTATTAAATATTATTGAAGTTCAAATCTATGGGTTGCCCCAGAATGCAGCAACCCTCCCAGTTCCCAGTTTTTCAGATCTTAAGCCCAAGACATACTTGAGGTCATCCATGGCACAAGAATATGATGAGCATCTTGGCTGTCATAAGCATCTGCTGAGACCTCACACAGAAGATGGTGTGTGATGACCTCATAGATTAATTTACCTTAAGAAAATGTAGACATGTCTTGTTGTGATTTGAAGCAAAGAAACTGAAAGAATCCCTGTACATTCACTTTCAAGTTTTGATTATTTAAAAAAAGTATTTCTGTTTAATGTTGAAAGTTATAGTTGAGCTTGTGATGGTTGCTTCTTTGTTTGTTTATTACTTATTTATATATTTAGTGTTCAAATTAAAGTTGTTATAAGAAATACTAATGTAGTGGATTCAGGGAGGAATGGGGTTTGGGGATGGGGGAGACCCAAGACAATTCCACTTAAAGCCCCAGATTGACTAGGAGTGGCACCTCAAACCTGAAATATAGGACCAAATTAAGAAAGCATGTTCAGCTAAAGCAATGAGGTTGAAGCCCCAGTGCTGTTCCCAAATTCTTTTTTTTTTTTTTTTTGCAAATATGCATTTAATACTTGCGTCCATAATGTGATTATCCCTTTCTTAGGAAGTCATCTTCCTCAAAACTTTTTTTTCATGTATATAACCAGTCCAGTTGTCTAGTAGTGCTTGTCAAAAGTACCACAGCTCAGGTCTCAGCATTTTATTTTGTTGCCTAACAGAAGACTTTCTTACTCACCTAAATCAATATTCTATTAGGGCGTCTGAGTCTGGCACCAGCCAACCATAGCATAAAATAATACGACTTCATCTCTCAGCAGCCACAATCAGCTCAATTCAAGGGAAGCCAAAATTGTTAAATGTGTTTTATGGATGGGACACAGAGAGACAGATATTAAACTGTCTCATGCTGAAGGTGAACCCTAATAAGATTGGAACCTGGGGAAGCCAATAACACTGAGAAACAGAATTAGAATAAAAATGGTTCTTGTGTGGATTTCTGCTACAAAAATCATTGCTTGTGACAAGTTCATGAGCTCAGTTCAGAATGCTTAACCCTCTGATAAGACATGTCTTTTACACTCACAGATGCAGCTCTCATTTAAAGGTTGAGCAGCATGGACTATGAGATACTGGTGGTGAGCTTTTAGAAAAGGGTGTCGGCAATATTTAAATGGGTATGCTAATTTTTAGCAATAAAAGGATTTATTTGCAGTAAATTATCAGAAAGCAATAAAGCAATTTATATCTTGCCTGATTAACCATTTACTGAAAAGGTACATTTTTGGTCATAGCTTTTCCCCCTGTGTCCACCATTCTCTTGCCATACTGTCTTACCAAAGCACACTGTTCTTGTTGCAGACCACAGAACTATACTGTCATTGCAAATACTTGCCTTTGACTTTCCTTTTGCCTTTGATGTTCTGTTTTTCCGCTACAGATACTGCATGTATGTTTCTAATAAAGAAAGGTAGGCTTAACAAACAATTGTCCCTAACTGGAAAACAACACTACTAAGCTTAGGTGGAAAGAATTATACAAACACCCAAGCAATTTTCAAGAGAAAAATAATTTTTGTGGCTTAATTTCCATGTATTTTATTAGGGTACCAGTAACGGCGCACTGCACGATAACATGCAGTGAATACACTTGACTTGAGCATTCATAGTTTTCATACTTTTTCTCTGTATGTTTAGCATTCGTTTGCTCTGAGGTTGATACGGCCTAAGCAGCTCTTCTTTTCTCCACTCTAGCGGCCTGCTTCTTCTCTTCTTTCATCTGCATCTTTTCACATTAAAAGCGATCAAATCAGTGTTTGTGTTGCAATTACTTAGTACGTTTTCCTTAATTTTTCACTTAAGCTGGCACTTAAGTCTTCAATCTGCCTCAAGAATGATTTAAGATATGAAGAGGTAGGGGAAGTGACGGCGAAGATGGTAGGGATGAGAACAATGCCCATACGCATGTGCCGCACTGCTGCCCTGCTGGCTGCTACCGAGAGTTGATTCTACAATAAAATAAAATAAAAATAAAAAGAGGAACAACATTGAAGGTCATATATGTGTATGATGTATGAAATATGTGTACCAAATTTCAGGTCAATAGTTCAAATGGTTTGCGAGCTACAGGTGATTTAAAGTCCTGGACAGACAAATGAACAGCCACATATTATATAAGAAGATAAGGTTCATGATGTAAGCAGTCATAGTTAATTTATACATGTAAATGAAAATAAAAACAAAATGTAAATTATATTCTAAATAACAGCCAGCATGGTTTTATGAGAGTAAGGTGCGCTAAGCCAATCTTTTAGATGTTTTTGAAGAAGCAAATGGAATAGTTGACAAAAATAAAGCATACAACACAATTTACCTAGACTTTCACAAAATCTTTGCTCCAGTCCCCCACCAAAGATTAATTCTGAAACTAGGAGCTATAGGCATCAGAGGTAACCCACAAAACTGGATCTCTAGTTGTTAAACTGGCAGGAGACAAAGAGTACAGATAAGGAGCGAGGTCATCAGTAGAGTCACTAAGGTGTCCAGTCTTTGGATCATTACATTTTTTGATTTATATTAGTGACACTGATTCTGGTATAGTTAGTAAACTTGTCAAATTCACAGATAATACTAAAAACTGGAGGGATGGCAGACACTGAGGAGGCAGCAAAAAGAATTCAAAATGGATCTGGCCAGACTTCAGAAACTTGGCAAACACCTGGAAAATTCAGTTTAAAGTAGAAAAGTGCAAAATGTTACACTTGGGCAAAAGGAACATCAATTAAAGTATAAATACAAGATGTGTGACACTGTCATACAGGAAGCAACCCCTGCAAAGGATTTAGGGGTATACAGTAATCCCTCCTCCATCGCGGGGGTTGCGTTCCAGAGCCACCCGCGAAATAAGAAAATCCGCGAAGTAGAAACCATATGTTTATATGGTTATTTTTATATTCTCATGCTTAGGTCACAGATTTGCGCAGAAACACAGGAGGTTGTAGAGAGACAGGAACGTTATTCAAACACTGCAAACAAACATTTGTCTCTTTTTCAAAAGTTTAAACTGTGCTCAATGACAAGACAGAGATGACAGTTCAGTCTCACAATTAAAAGAATGCAAACATATCTTCCTCTTCAAAGGAGCAAAAAAATCAATAGGGCTGTTTGGCTTGTAAGTATGCGAAGCACCGCGGCACAAAGCTGTTGAAGGCGGCAGCTCACACCCCCTCCGTCAGGAGCAGAGAGAGAGTGAGAGTGAGAGAGAGAGAGACAGATAAAAAAAAATCAATACGTGCCCTTTGAGCTTTTAAGTATGCGAAGCACCGTGCAGCATAGTTAAAAGCTGCACACAGAATGTAGCAACGTGAAGATAATCTTTCAGCATTTTCAGACGAGCGTCCGTATCGTCTAGGTGTGCGAACAGCCCCCCTGCTCACACCCCCTACGTCAGGATCACAGATAGTCAGCGCAAGAGAGAGAGAAAGAAAAGTAAGTTGGGTAGCTTCTCAGCCATCTGCCAATAGCGTCCCTTGTATGAAATCAACTGGGCAAACCAACTGAGGAAGCATGTACCAGAAATTAAAAGACCCATTGTCCGCAGAAACCCGCGAAGCAGCGAAAAATCCGCGATATATATTTAAATATGCTTACATATAAAATCCGCGATGGAGTGAAGCCGCGAAAGGCGAAGCGCGATATAGCGAGGGATTACTGTACGTTGACGCAACATTTTCATCCACTAAGCAATGCACATAAGTCATTGATAAAGCAAATCCAGCAACATTCTTTCAACTTAAGGGAGAATCACATACTCGAGGACATCAGTGGAAATGGAAAGGGAAGTGCATTTAAAACAGAAGCCAGGAAGCACTTCTTTATGCTCTGGAGCAAACTACTGAGACATGTAGTTGTAGCAGAAGCCTTGACAACATTTAAGAAGAATCTGGATGAGATACCAGGACAGCTTAGTTATTCGCTAAAAAAATGGGCTTGATGGACTAAATGATCTCCTTTTGTTTGTCAAATTTCTTATGTTCATATGTTCAGTGGGATGTATATTTATTTAAATAAGGATTGCTAGACCCCAATCAATGAAATAAAACAATATCCGTCTTGTCATTATGCATTACTTAACCCCTTGATATTGGGATTGTGAGGAGGACCATTGTCTTTGCTAATCAAGATTTGCCATAAGGGGTCCTTGAGGATAGCAATGTAGACCTGTCTTTCTACAATCCTGAAACTGAATTATCAGGAAAGAATACTGGTGGATGGCTCTGCTCTCTGTCCATTCAAATTCTGAACCAGCATAGTCCAATTCAGTGCCTTGGGCAGCCATAACTTATAGCGACAATATTAAGCATAAAACGAGAGCCACCTCTGGAAAAGAGCACCATACAATTGCAGCAATGCGTCTACTATTTTCTTTTTTAATTGATTTTATTGAAAACAAATAACATTCCAAACAATCAAGTCAAACTTAACTCCCCAGAGACACCATCTAATCGGACTGGAATTAGATCCCCTATGTCACCACTGTCCTCTTAAAATCCCTGGCATTTTTCTTCACATGTTCTGGGAATTCCCTCCGGCTACGGCTCTCTGGTGCTATGTAGCAGAATCCCTCTCTACAATACTTTCTTTCCCCATTCCTTTGTCCCCTCTAGTTCTTCTCCTCCTTCTCTTCCCTTACTTTCTCTTTCTGTCTCCTAGCAGAGGTTGTTAATTTTATATCACATATTAATCAGATCACTAGGACAGTATTTTTTCACTTAAGAAATATAGCAAAAGTTAGACCTCTTATATCATTGAAAGATGCTGAGAAATTAGTTCACGCTTTTGTTTTCAGTCGACTAGATTACTGTAACACACTCCTCTCAGGACTACCCAAAAAAGACATTAATCGATTGCAACTAGTGCAGAATGCAGCTGCTAGAATTTTAACTAGGAAAAGAAAATCCGAGCACATCACCCCCGTTTTGATGTCACTACACTAGTTACTTGTGTCATTCAGAATTGACTTTAAAATACTGCTTATGGTTTATAAAGCCTTAAATAATCTTGCTCCATCTTATATTTCGGAATGTCTGACACCTTACACTCCAAATCGTAACCTTAGATCTTCAAATGAGTGTCTGCTTAGAATTCCAAGAGCTAAACTTAAAAGAAGTGGTGAGGAGGCCTTCTGCTGTTATGCACCTAAAATCTGGAATAGCTTGCCAATAGGAATTTGCCAGGCTAATACAGTGGAACACTTTAAAACACTGCTGAAAACACATTACTTTAACATGGCTTTCTCATAGCTTCATTTTAGTTTAATGCTGATGCCTGTATATTCAATTAACTATCATTATTATTCATGGTGGCTCCAAAATCCATACTAACACCTACTCTCTGTTCTGTTCTTTTTCTGGTTTTCTGTGGTGGCGATCTGCGCCACCACGACCTAATCAAAGCACTGTGATGTCCCTACATTGATGGATTAAAGCGCAGAAGCCCACGTGACCGTCATCATCAAGTCCTTCCATGAGAACCCTGAATACAATGAGGACTGATTGCTGTCATTTATGTTAGGTAGAATGCCTGTAGGGGGCTGGGCGGTGTCATGGCATGGAACCCCTGCAGATTTTATTTTTTTCTCCAGTTGTCTGGAGTTTTTTTGTTTTTTCTGTTCTCTCTGGCCATTGGACCTTACTTTTATTCTATGTTAATTAGTGTTGTCTTATTTTAATTTTTATTTTGTCTTTTTTTCTCTTTCTTCATCATGTAAAGCACTTTGAGCTACATTTTTTGTATGAAAATGTGCTATATAAATAAATGTTGTTGTTGTTGATAGTATTAATTCTCCCTGCTAAAGTAAAATGGAGGGTAGACCATCTATGCACATCTTATTTATATTTTTCCAAGCAGACAGCAAAAGTTTTTTGAAAAACAGCTTTATATTTACTTGTGATGTTTACTCCTAGGTATTTAAACTGATCTACAATGATAAAAGGAAGGTGTCCAATCTAAAGTTGTTTGCTAAGAATTCACTGCGAAAAGCACATTTTTGTTCAAATTAATTTTGAGTCCACATATATTTGGAATTTCTGCTAGTGCAGTTAGGTCTGCACAGAATGTTGTGGGTCTGATATATATAGTACCATATCATCTACATATAGTGATATTTTCTGTTCTAGGCCTTCTCTGAAAATTCTCTTTATCTCTGATGCATTTTGAAAATAAACAGCCAATGGTTCAATGGCTAGGGCAAATAACAGTAGTGACAAGGGACATCCTCTGATAAGTTTTGATCAATTACAAACTATGTGATTGTTTTTAAAGATGTTACCACACCTGTAGCTGAGGACCTATCCAGGTCTAGATTTAAAACACAATTAAAGTCTCCAGTCATTATAATTTTATGAGTGTTCACATTAGGAATAGATGCAAATACATTTTGAATGAAGTCTCTATCATCCATATTGGGTATGTAGATATTTATCAAAATCACTTTACAATTAAATAAATTACTCATCATGATCACATATCACCCTTCAGTGTCAGATACTACATCTGATACTAAAAATGAAATTGTTCTATGTATTAAGATTCCCTCACCTCTAGTTTTCTTTGTATTGCTGGAGGGGAATATTTGGCCAGTCCAACCTCTTTGTAAATGAAATTGATCCTTGCTTAATAAGCGAGACACCTGTAAAATACTATCTTGGCATTTAGGTGAGAGAATATTTTTTCTCTCTAATTCGTGATTGAGACCTTTGACATTCCAGTTCGCAAAGGAGAGACACTGCTTCTGAACTTTTCTTGATATTTTATAGTTTTAAATTAAGATAGTACATTATTCATAAGATAGCTTTAACTTTCATTTCCAATTTTGCCAGGAGTTATGGCTATAAAGCCTACTGTTGTATTGGTACTTACAATTGTGGGGGTAAAAAGGATAGATTAGAAATAGCTTGCTCTCTTTCTCTCTTCCCCCAGCCCATCCCTGCTTCATTTTGCCTCACCAAGTAAAGCTATATCCCAATTCATGAAGTCACTGCCCTCTGACATGCCTAGGTTCAGAGTATGTCCAAAACAAAACAAGCCCCACAGCTGCAGTGTAGAAAGATTAAAGTAGAGATATCTTTTGAATATAACCTTAAAAAGTCCTGAAAGAATAAACCCAGGGAATTATGTTAAACAGTACCCATAGAGAAGCAGATAACATGATTATACAATCCCCTTTGGGGAAAAAAAGTTGTAATTGTAATTAAAACATAAAAGTTATGGCAAATGTTTTATTGAGAATGGACCAAATTACAGGTAAAATCTTCTTTGCCTTTCCAGGACACGATGTATTTCACAAATCATATTTCAAAAAGTGTCAGGATCAATTTTCTTAGCTCTTTTTCTACTCCATCAGGAGAATTACAGATGTACAGCTTGCCTTGAATATCTACTCTCAATTCAGCAGAATGCAAGAGGCTGTGTAAGCGCTGTTTAATGCTATAAAATCTGGCATGTTTAGCAGCTGTTGAAGGTGAGAAATCAGGGAAAATATTAATGTGGTTATTTTCCAATATAATCTCTTGTTTCAGTCTGAGAAGCGACATCAAATTTACTTTAGATTGTAACTTCAAAATGAACAATAAAGCTTCTAGGTTTTGAGGCATTTGATCCACGTATGTGGTAAGCTGCAGATATCTTCTTGTCTGAGTTAAAGTCCTCTCCAATTATTTTAGAAAATATCTATAAATTTTATTAGGTTTGTACTGTCACGGTTTTCAGGTAGACCTTCGATTCTGATATTATTTCTTCTGCAGCCATCCTCCAGTGCAGTTAGTCTGTCTCCAAGCACTTTGCATTCGGATTTTGTATCCCTTGCTTTTTCATCAGGAGTGGATGCCTATTGTTCAAATACATTTTCTTGTATTTTTTTCCTCAAATTTTTTTAGCATACCTTTAAAGGTCTGTAACCCAGCCACAGGGGATGCACAGACCAGTGTGTTTCTTCACGCCGGTCCCAAGCCTGGATTAATGGGGAGGGTTATGTCAGGGAGGGCAGCCGGTGTAAAACTTTGCCACATCAATATGCAGACAACAATACAAATTTCCATACCGGATTCGTCGAGCCCCAGGTTAACAACGACCGCCACCAGTACTGCTAGCCAACAGGGTGCTGGCGGAAATTAGGCTACTGTTGGCCGATGAGGATGAAGGAGAAGAAGAGGGGGGAGAAGTGTCCGGAAGCAGGAGGAGAGGAGGAAGGTAAAGAGAGTGGAACTAAGGGTGGGAACATTGAATGTTGGCAGTATGACTGGTAACGGGAGAGAGTTATCAGATATGATGGAGAGAAGGAAGGTTTATATATTGTGCGTGCAAGAGACTAAATGGAAGGGGAGTAAGGCCAGGTAGATTGGAGGTGGATTCAAATTGTTCTATCATGGTGTGGATAGGAGGAGAAATGGGGTAGGAGTTATTCTGAAGGAACAGTATGTCAAGAGTGTTTTGGAGGTGAAAAGAGTGTCAGACGGAGTAATAATTATGAAAATGGAAATTGGAGATGTGATGATGAATGTTATTAGTGCATATGCACCGCAAGTTGGGTGTGCAATGGATGAGAAAGAAGATTTTTGGAGTGAGTTGGGTGAAGTGATGAACAGTGTACCCAAGGGACAGAAAGTGGTAATTGGAGCGGATTTCAGTGGGCATGTTGGTGAAGGGAACAGTGGAGACGAGGAGGTGATGGGTAGGTATGGTGTCAAGGAGAGGAATGAAGAAGATCAGAGGATAGTGGATTTTGCCAAAAGCATGAACATGGCTGTGGTGAATACGTATTTTAAGAAAAGGGAGGAACATAGGGTGACGTACAAGAGTGGAGGAAGATGCACACAGGTAGATTACATCCTATGCAGAAGAGTTGATCTGAAGGAGATTGAAGACTGTAAAGAAGTGGCAGGGGAAAGTGTAATTAAGCAGCATAGGATGGTGGTCTGTACAATGACGTTGGAGATCAAGAAGAGGAAGAGAGTGAGGGCAGAGCCAAGGATCAAATTGTGGAAGTTGAAAAAGGAAGACTGCAAGGTTGAGTTTAGGGAGAAGGTGAGACAGGCACTGGGTGGCAGTGAAGAGCTTACCAGACAGCTGGGAAACTACAGCAGATATAGTAAGGGTGACAGTAAGAAGGGTGCTTGGCGTGACATCTGGACAGAGGAAAGAGGAAAAGGAAACCTGGTGGTGGAATGAGGAAATACAGGAGAGTATACAGAGGAAGAAGGATTGCAAAGAAGTGGTGGGATAGTCAGAGAGATGTAGAAAGTAGACAAGAGTACAAGGAGATAAGGCGCAAGGTGAAGAGAGAGGTGGCAAAGGCTAAAGAAAAAGCGTATGATGAGTTGTATGAGAGGTTGGACACTAAAGAGGGAGAAAAGGCACTGTACCGTTTGGCTAGACAGAGGGACCGAACTGGGAAAGATGTGCAGCAGATTAGGGTAATAAAGAATAAAGATGGAAACATACTCACAAGCAAGGAGAGTGTGTTGAGTAGATGGAAAGAGTACTTTGAGAGGCTTATGAATGAAGAGAACGAGAGAGAGAAGAGGTTGGATGATGTGGCGATAGTGAATCAGGAAGTGCAACGGATAACCAAGGAGGGAGTAAGGACAGCTATGGAGAGGATGAAGAATGGAAAAGCCGTTGGTCCAGATGACATACTCGTGGAAGCATGGAGGTGTTTAGGAGAGATGGCAGTGGAGTTTTTAACCAGATTGTTAAATGGAATCTTGGAAAGTGAGAGGGTGCCTGAGGAGTGGAGAAGAAGTGTACTGGTGCCGATATTTAAGAATAAGGGGGATGTGCAGGATTGTAGTAACTACAGGGGGATAAAATCGATGAGCCACAGCATGAAGTTATCGGAAAGAGTAGTGGAAGGTAGGTTAAGAATTGAGGAGATGGTTAGTGAGCAGCAGTATGGTTTCATGACAAGAAAGAACACCACAGATGAAATGTTTGCTCTTAGGGTGTTGATGGAGAAGTGTAGAGAAGGCCAGAAGCAGTTGCATTGCCTCTTTGTGAACCTGGAGAAAGCATATGACAGGGTGCCTCGAGAGGAGCTGTGGTATTGTATGAGGAAGCCGGGAGTGGCAGAGAAGTATGTAAGAGTTGTACAGGATATGTACGAGGGAAGTGTGACTGTGGTGAGATCTGCGGTAGGAGCAATAGATGCATTCGAGGTGGAGGTGGGATTACATCAGGGATCGGCTCTGAGCCCTTTCTTATTTGCAATGATGATGGACTGGTTGGCAGACGAGATTAGACAGGAGTCCCCATGGACTATGATGTTTGCTGATGACATTGTGATCTGTAACGATAGTAGGGAGCAGGTTGAGGAGACCCTGGAGAGGTGGAGATATGCTCTAGAGAGGAGAGGAATGAAGGTCAGTAGGAACAAGACAGAATACATGTGTGTAAATGAGAGGGAGGTCAGTGGAATGGTGAGGATGCAAGGAGTAGAGTTGGTGAAGGTGGATGAGTTTAAATACTTGGGATCAACAGTACAGAGTAATGGGGATTGTGGAAGTGAGGTGAAAAAAGAGAGTGCAGGCAGGGTGGAATGGGTGGAGAACAGTGTCAGGAGTAATTTGTGACGGACGGGTATCAGCAAGAGTGAAAAGGATGGTCTACAGGACGGTAGTGAGAACAGCTATGTTATATGGGTTGGAGACGGTGGCACTGACCAGAAAGCAGGAGACAGAGCTGGAGATGGCAGAGTTAGAGATGCTAAGGTTTGCATTGGGGGTGACGAGGATGGATAGGATTAGAAATGAGTACATTAGAGGGTCAGCTCAAGTTGGACGGTTGGGAGACAAAGTCAGAGAGGCGAGATTGCATTGGTTTGGACATGTGCAGAGGAGAGATGCTGAGTATATTGGGAGAAGGATGTTAAGGATAGATCTGCCAGGCAAGAGAAAAAGAGGAAGGCCCAAGAGAAGGTTTATGGATGTGGTGAGAGAGGACACGCAGGTGATGGGTGTAACAGAACAAGATGCAGAGGACAGAAAGATACGGAAGAAGATTATCTGCTGTGGCGACCCCAGTTTGGGAGCAGCCGAAAGAAAAAGATGACTTTTAAAGGTCTGTGGTGGGCTGGCACCCTGCTCGGGGTTTGTTCCTGCCTTGCACCATGTGCTGGCTGGGACTGGCTCCATCGAACCCCCGTGACCCTGTGTTAGGATATAGTGGGTTGGACAATGAGGTTGCCTCAAATCAGTTATTTAAACATTTCTCCTGGTCTTTAATATCCTGAAGCAGTTTCTTGTTTGTCATGCTTATGTCCTTTATATCTTTCCTTATATCATTTGTAACCTTCTTTAGCTCCTTTATGTCCCCACCGAAAACAGTAGTTATTGTGGTAATCATTGCGGTGGTCATTGCCTTCAACTCTGACTGTTCGTTTCGATCTCCTTCGTGCTCCGTGGTTGGAGTAGCAGGTCCAGTTGCTGGAGCTGGTGCCGCTGACTTGTGGAGGGGTAGTTCACAGCGCAGCTAGTAAGGCCATGTTTAGTTTCAATGAACCTTCTGGAATTGACAAGTTCTCCTGGCCTGACTCACTTACAGTTTCACTCCTACTTTCACTACTTGGCTGGAGCCGATGGAGTTTTGTCCAGTGTTTTTAAAAATGAATGAGTAATTGAGAACAGCACAGTATTTACTATAGATATTAATGTATATTATTCTCTCTTGTGACTTTCCCAGTTCATCTTCCAGTTGGGGAGAAAAAATATTAGATGGACAGTGGGAGCCTGTATGCTAGGAACAGTTCATCCCCCAGTTTGATAAGTGACAGTGCTCCTCTGATATGGTCCCAGTTTGGGCACTCGCAGAATTGCTTGGGACTCGTAGTTCAGAAGAAAATCCCCTGTTTAGTTTTATAAGGTGATGCTAAATTCTGGGGTCTTATACTGTCAATTTTATCATTAAAGAAGTTCATAAACTCTTCACTGCTAATGTTCATAGGCATTTTGTATTGCAGTACAAAATTCCCATTTGTTAGAGTTTGTCATTTAGATTTATGAGAAAGAATTCCACTGCACAACAATTTTTTTGAAAAGTCTTGCTTCCTGAAAAGTTTTTGCTGATTGCGACAGGTACCTACTGGGTATGCACAAATATAGTTTTGGTTTTACTGCATCACATAGGAACTCTGAGAAATAGACATTTATATGTTTACTGACAATAACATATTTAGTCACGTTTGTGTTTCATTAAATTAAAAGTGTTTTGCTCCTGATTTTGTATTGTATTCAATGTCTGGTGCATCACGTTGCAGTGTCCAACAGTAGTCAGCAAGCATTGATGGATTCCATCGTAGCAATGTCCTGGTGAAACCTTTCACCGTGTTCGTCACTGACAACACCGAGATTTGTGGGGAAGAAGTCCAAGAAGAAGTGTGAGTGGAGTAAATGAATCTTGAGTGACATGTTGCATTTCATTGTCTTGTATGCTTTAAGAAGTTTGTCTACCAGCTGAATGTATTTTGGGGCTCTGTAATTGCCCAGAAAATTGTCAACAACATCTTTGAAGACTTTCCAGGCAATATTTTCCGGCCCAACTAACAGATTTTCAAACCGCTTGTCACTCATAACATGTCTGATCTGGGGGTCAACAAAAATGCCCTCTTTGATCTTGGCGTCAGTTATTCTTGGGAACATCTGTCTTAAATAACGAAAACCTTCACCTTCCTAGTTCAGTGCTTTCAAGAAATTCTTCATGAGTCCCAGTTGTATGTGAAGAGGAGGCAAAAATATCTTTGCCAGGTCGACAAGCAATTCATGTGCCACATTTTTCTGTCCTGGAACTAACTAACGGAGTGGCCAGTTCTGTCGAGAATAGTGCGACTCTTTGCATTGGCTGTCCCATTCACAGATGAAACAACAGTACTTTGTATAGCCGAGCTGCAGTCCTAGTAACAGAGCAATGACTTTAAGATCTCCACAGATATTCCAGTTGTACCTGCTATACTGGACGTGCTTCAGCTACAGTTACATATTCTCATACATTTCTTTCATGTGTGCTGCATAGCCAACAGGTACTGAAGAATAAACGTTGCCATTGTGTAGCAGAACAGCTTTCAGGCTTAACATTGACGAATCAAAGAAGAGACGCCACTCTTCCGGGTTGTGATCACAACCCAAGGCCGAGAACAATCTTTCAATAGCACAACAGAAACAGAGACTGTCGACTTGTACAAAAAATTTGGTTATATCATGATGTTGGCCTTGAAACACAGAAGTTTTTGTAGCTGGTGACAGCAAACACCATTCCTACTGTCTCAAACCAAGGAGCTCAGCTTTTGCTTTTGACAGACCCAAATCTCTGACCAAATCGTTCAATTCGGACTATGTTATCAGATGTGGATCGCCTGATGAGCACAATTCAAAATCCGGGTGAATGTCACTGTCAGTACCCTGCATTGCAGTTTCTTCATCTGGTTTGTCTAAGGTCCAATCCTCTGGTGGTTTCGGAACTGGAAGACTGTTGTCATGTGGCACGGGTCTCATTGCTGAAGGCAGATGAGGATATTCAGTTGACTTCTTGTTTTTGGCAGAGAAACCAGACACATTAGTCAAACAGAAATAACAGTCCGTCACATAGGCTTTCTGTTCTTGCCATATCATCAAAACAGCAAACAGCATTGTCTTTCGAGTGCCTCTGAGCCAGGCTCTCAGACTGACAGCACATGTCACACAGCAAATGTGAGGCGCCCATTCCTTGTCTTGATCACCAAGTTTGCAGCCAAAATACAGATGATAAGCTTTCTTCACAAGAGCATTCATCCAACGTCTCTGAGGCGCAAGTGTATATTCGCCACAGATATAGCAGAATGTATCGCGGCTGTTACGACATTGACGAGACATATCGCCCAACACCATAACGTCTATAGCATCAAGTTTAGTTACTGTTATATTGCTACAGATACTATACTTTACTATACTGATACTATACATACACACTGACTATCTCTATTAACCAAATGAGCAGGATCGGTGTATGCAAGCCACCTTTATAGCATGCTTAGACAGCGTCAAGCTCGTTCAGACCTGCCTAGGATGTCATCTTCCACAGAACAGCTGCCAACCTGGCCTGATTCCATGCCTGGACATGCCCAGGCTGCACAAACCGTTGTTGATAAGTCACTTATGGGAGCGAAAACGTTTGTATACAAATATAAGAAAAAAATCATGACAGAACTGAAGATTTCTCTGAAACGGTACGTGATGGGTAAATTTTGATGTGATATTCAAGATCAGCACCCAAAAATCTATAGATAGATACTTTATTAATCCCAAGGGGAAATTCACATACTCCAGCAGCAGTATATTGATAAAAAACAATAGTCAAAAGTGTCCAGGGAACGAGTCCACATAAAAGAAAGTGGTAGGAGTGATCAGTGAAATAGAGAAAAATAGATAAGAAACACCAAGAGTGTTCAAAAAGCAAAAACTTTGTTGTGCAGTGATATTAGTGAAACAATATTGATGATAGTCACAATATTCTTAACAGTATGTGATGATTATTTCTGTGGTCATCGATTAATCTAGAATAGAAGTCATAGTTTTTTTTAATACTTTTTAACATTGTAATTAATTTAATTTAATTAATTAATTGAATTTCCCATTGAGATTAATAAAGTATCTATCTATCTATCTATCTATCTATCTATCTATCTATCTATCTATCTATCTATCTATCTATCTATCTATCTATCTGTGAATTTCCCATTGGGATTAATAAAGTATCTATCTATCTATCTATCTATCTATCTATCTATCTATCTATCTATCTATCTATCTATCTATCTATCTATCTATCTATCTATCTATCTATCTATAAGACTTTTACTTTGTTGCCCTGAAGCTATGCTTGATTTTTCAAATTAATAGCTTCATTTAAAGGGACACACAACATTGTAAAAATAACTTCACAAGACAACTTTTAAATTTCTAGCACACAGGTAAAAACCCTAAGTAAAATGAGTGATATGTTAAAATGTTATTGCTGTAATGCTAACAGTATCTACCATAAAACAAGTGAGGTAGAGTTACAGTATATGTGCAGTAGCTACACAAAACCATGATATCATAGCAATATTAAAAACCTTGATAAGTAACAGAGATGGGGATGAGAATAACTTCGATGGTTACATCATCTTTAGGAATGGCAAAACCATGGCGTTTGGGGTGTTGCCGTTTATATAAAACAGGACTGGTGTGCATATCTTCTTTAATTACATAGTGAGCCACATCTTAAGAAGGACGTCTGGCTTTGACTTAAGAGTAGTAGGAATAAAAGGCCTGATACTGGGAGTGTGTTATAGACAACACAATGAAAATGACAGGGTTAATAAGCAACTTTTTTTTTTAATTCCAAAAAACATAACATTCCAACAGCACAGAGGTCAGTCAAACAAATAAGAACAACATATTAAAAAAACAAAAGAATAATAGTTGGGAAATCAATATTGAGATGCTACCCCAAAAAAAAGAGAGCAAAATGAGTAGAGAGCCCCGTTAATATTTAATAAAACACCTAACAGCATAAGAGACTTAATTAAGAGGCCAATATTTTTATTTTAAAAATATACTGATGAAATCATGCCATGTTTCTGAAAAAATTAATACAGATCCTCTTAAACAGAATTAGATTTTTTTCCCAATCTGATATAATGTACAACATCACTTTCCCACAGAACTATCGAAGGTTGGATTGAAATTCTTTCAATTGAGCAAAATAAATTTACATGCTAGTGGTGTGATATGAGATATTACAACTGATTTCTTATTACACGCTTTAATCCTGTCTAGTAGTACACCAAAATTATGTTAGTATAGGGCATTCTGAAAACAAATGGACTAGCAATGCAGGCACTAAATAACAATGTTCATAGATTGGGTCTCACTAAACATTTAGCTAGATTATGGTATGGTTGCTACATTTTAAACTATAGAATTCCCTATGAATGGCTGAGTTCCAGTCCTCTTCTGAGATTTTATTTGAAAGATCCTTCAGACATTGTTCTCTAGGTTCATTAAAGAATAACAAAATTAAAAGTTATATATATATATATATATTCTGTGGAGATTGTTTCTGAATCTTTATTCAGACAAGCCAACATTGATATGGATTAGAGGTTTGGAAAATTGTGTAGGTTGCTTATAACAAAGTATCTAATTTGTATATAAGGAAAAAGTGTTTAGCTAGGAGGGCAAATTTGGAGTGTAATTGTTGAAAAGATGCAAATACATTATCAATGTAGAGATTTCCAAATGTCTCAATCTCAAGCATCTTTTAAATAATATTAAAAAGTAAGTTGAGAAAGGGATATATAATCATGGGAGACTTTAATTACCCAAATATCAACTGAGCTAGCTTTCCAAATAATTGAGCACAAGAAAGCTGCTTGTAGACATAATCAGTGACTGTTTTTTAATCAGAGACCCTCAACAAGAGTAGAAGCCTGTTTAGATTTGATATTTTGTAACATTTAAGATAGATTTTTGAGGATTAATGTAATTGAACCATTAAGCTGTAGTGACCATAGTACAATACATTTAACGATATTCAAAAACAAAACTATTAAGTTTAAGTCTAGTCAGACAAAATTTGAGCGGATTTGGCAAATTCTAAGTAAGATAAATTGGGATAAGCTTTTAAATGTGAAGACAGTCAAGGAGCAGTGAAGCAAATCTAAAAGTATTTTACATAAAATGCAAGACAAGTTTGTCTTGAAATTTAAAAGTAGCAGGAAATTAAAAGAGACGCATATTGTGGACAAATAAGGAACTGAAAAAGCTGCACAGGAAAATAAAACACTTTTATAAAGTGCACAGGCCAAATACTTTCAGTTAAAAGTGTAGGGCTAATGAGAGCACAAATGTAATTAATGATTAACAAGGTAAAGCTAAAGGGCAAGAAGAGAGAAAATGTGGAAAAGATGAAAAATGACATAAAGAGATTCATTCAGTATTTTAGTAGTAAAAGAACAGCCAAGGAGGGAGTGAGGTGTATCAGAAACAGTAAGAGCAAACTAAAATGTACAGACAGTAAAATAACAAATATACGGACCTTGCATTTTTCTGAAGTTTACATGTATGAAGATGTTAATAATGTCCCAACAGTACTTAGTGATTTGGAAATTGGAAAGGAAGACGTGCTTTGTGGATTCAGTAGGATGAAATCTAACAAATTGCCAGGCCCAAATAACATTTATCATAGCGTACATAAAGAAGGCTATTGAATAAATATATAAACCATTGATGCTTATTTTTAAAAAATCACAGCACACAGGGGAAGCTATATATGAGCAAATATCATCTATGTATCTGAAAAGGGTTTATAGGCTGATCCATCTATAGAGCAGTACACTTAATATGCATCATGACTAAAGTGAAGAAATCAGTTACTAGGTAAAAAATTGAGCAGAGTATGTTAGAAACAAGTATATTGGTAAATAGGCAGCACAGGTTTAGATGGGGGGTGATTGTGATTCACTAATATGATGAAAATCTATGTGTAAGCAACAAAAGTGTATGACCAGAGAGGTGTATATGATGTAATTTAACTAAGATTTTCAGAAAGTGTTTAATAAGGTCCCACATGCATGGCTAGTCATTAAATTAGAAGAAGTTGGAATTCAAGGCAAAGTGTGCCAAATTTCTTAAACACCGTGAACGAAGACGTATGGTTAGAGGATTTTTTTTTTTAATTAAGACATGTTAAAAGTGGTGTACCTCAGGGCTGCCACTCTTTTTAATATGCACCTCTCTATTATATAAAAAGTCTTGGGACAAGACTTTTTTTCAGCGACAAGACATGATCTTTTGAAGAAAGACAGAGAGACACTTTCATTAGACATACTCACTATCTATTTTTAATGTAATATTCTAGTAATAATCCATATGGTAACCTGCAGCACTCAAGAGTTTTCTTTGGTTGTGGAAGTCTAGGTTGTTTTCACTATATTAGCACAACCTTTTTCACAAAAAAACAATTTTGCTTTTTTTCATTGAGACAACACAGTTACAAGAATATACCACCCAAAAATTATATTTTTTATATGTTGCATATCCCATGTGGTTTGTAATGATGTCTCAGAAAAAAATGTAATGTCACGTTTTCATGGAGAACACAGAAAAGAAACCGTCTGATAAAATGGACATCTATGGAGAAAAATATTGGACCACAGCAAACAATATAAAAACGTCCATGAAAAAATGTCACGTTACTCGTATTACATAATCCACATGTCAAGACATAGTAGTATGCTGATAATGGGTAAAAGAAGTACATTTTTTGCTAAAATATCGGTAAGTCAATCAATCAGAGCAGCGCATGCAGACAAAACACGTTCACATGGGATGGAACTTTTTATTTCTTTGCAATGTTCTCCAACTCTTTGAATGATTAAACAGCAGATTCATTCAAAAAATGAAAATATTCATAAATATGCTATGTGCAGTAACTGTATAGCTCCTTACATTATACCTAAATAGCAACACTCTTTACACACTCACCAACAGCAATAAAAATGCATGTGTCATGAATGTAACGATCCTGGACATTTATCAGTTTCCAAAACCAATTGTACCAAGACCTTGTGTGTGTGTGAGTTGGTTATTCGATTGCCTAGCACACACACACTCATAGTGCACTAATTTAAATTTGCTTATTGACCTAACCTGCCAGCTTTAGGATGTAGTTAGTTCAGCTGCCTCATTTCTCCAGATTACTGAGTTCTAATCTCAGACATTAGAACATTAGAAAAAACATAGACGAGAACAGGCCATTCTGCTGAACAAAGCTGACCAGTCCTATCCACCTAATTCCTCCAAGTTGAGTTTTCAATGTCCATATAGTCCAGTCCAACTTTCCACCACATTACTTGGGAACTTATTTCATGTTTCTATAGTTCACTGTGTGTAAAAAAAAAAACAACTTAAAAACGTTTGTGCAAAATTTACCCTTAACCAGTTTCCAACTGTTCCCGTGTTCTTATTAAACTCATTTTTCATGCACTTCAGAACAGGTGATCCACCTGAAGCTAAGCATGTTTGGATCCGGCCAATACTTGAATGGGAGACCAACCAGGAAAAGCTTTAGTTTCTGCTGAACGAAGCCAGCAGGGGGCACTTACCCTGTGATCTGAATGTGGATTCCAATACCCCAGTGCAGTGATGGGGACACTGTGCTGTTAAAATGGCACTGTCCTTCGGATGGGACATAAAACTGAGGTCCTGACTCTCTGTGGTCATAAAAAATCCCTTTGGCATTCTTCATAAAGAGTATTGTCTATCCCAATGTCCTAGCCAGCACAACTCTTATTAAAGATAAACAATTCTGAAATTGTTATGTAACAATTTAATGTAATAATTGCCCTTCTAAAATCCATTTTTACTTTAGTGAAGTGTAAAAACCTAATTTGTAGTATGGATGCATCTTCTGCTGTTGTTAGGTATCCCAACAGGGGGGCACAGTGTAAGTCGTATCCACACTCACTAGTACACACTTTAGATCATTGCTGACTGCAGTTATGTACTGTTCAAAGGCATGAATGCATTTGTGCAATTTATTATTCTGCGTGTTTTTGACTTGTCTCCCATGTTACTACACACCAAACTAAACTGGATTATATGGGCTTGCAAAATAAATGTGGAAGTGATGACACTACAAGCTGCTTCTCTGAAACAATTGCAGACAAGGTGACATTGCATTAATAAACCAGTTTTATAACAACTATGAACACTAATACAGATCTAAACTCTTCCCTACTGTATTCAAATGCACTAATCTTTGCAAAGTTTTATATACAACATAAGTAACCTGTCCTGCATACTGCTCATTTTTAATTCTACCTTAAACATAAAATGTCCTGTGTCATACATACAAGATAGGAAGTCTCCATATTTTTTTCACCTTGTGGTTCAGGGCTTGTGTTCTTTTTTTTTTTCTTTTTCTTTTTTTTATTTATTAATTTTTATTTTAATCATTCCATACAAATAGATCAATTTATAACCAAACAAAATTGAAGACAAATCAAACCCCACCCCTGAGAAGGAGAGCTTAGCCAAAGGAGAATTGCTTAGGGCTTTTTAATAAGGCAACAATAAACAAAAGAAAGGAAGAAATAAATATATATGTAAATAAGAGATGGAGAAGGGAATTAAATGCGGTAATAGTTATTTCTCTTATTCTAAAATAATATTGATTAGATCCTGCCAGGTTTTGAAAAAATTTTGTACAGATCCTCTAACTGAGAATTTGATTTTTTCCAATTTCAAATAATATAAAACATCGGTTTCCCACTGACTTATCAGAGGAGAGTTAGGATTCTTCCAATTTAACAGAATAAGTCTGCGTGCCAAAAGTGTAGTGAATGCAATCACAGTTTACTTGTCCTTCTCCACTTCAAGTCCGTCTAGAAGAACACCGAACACAGCTGTTAATGGGTTAGGAGGGATTGTGACCCCAAGGCTGTCTGAAAGGCACTTAAATATTTTGGCCCAAAATGATGTTAGTTTGGTGCAGGCCCAGAACATGTGACCCAGTGAGGCAGGAGCTTGGTTGCAGCGTTCGCAGGTTGGATCTTGCCCTGGAAACATTTTGGACAGTTTTAAGCAAGAGAGATGAGCTCGATATATAATTTTTAGTTGAATAATTCTATGCTTTGCACATATGGAGCTTGAGTGAATTCTCTGCTTTGCTACCTTCCACTCATTTTCTGATATATTGATTAAGAGATATTCTTCCCAATGTCCTCTTGGATCTTTGAAAGGTAGGGACTCTAATAGGATTTTATATAATGCAGAAATGGTGTTTAATTCCTCAAAATTGAGCAGTATTTTTTCCAGCATTGTGGGGGGTGCGAGGTGGGGGAAATCGGGCAATATTTGTTTAACAAAATTTCTAATTTGAAGATAGTGAAAGAAATGTGTAGCTGGGAGGTTGAATTTTGAACATAATTGTTCAAAAGATGTAAATATGTTGTCAATATAAAGATCTCTGAGGATTTTAATCCCAAAACTTTTCCAGGTATTAAAAACTGGATATGTTTGTGAGGGTTGAAAGAGGTGGTTCTCTTGCAGAGGTGCCACCAATAAAAGATTTTCCATCTTAAAATGCTTTCTAATTTGGTTCCATATTCTGAGTGAGTAAAGCACAATTGGGTTTTTAGTATATTTGCGATAACTTGCATTTATTGGAGAGCAGAGCAGGGAATATAAAGAAGTACTACAGGATTTTACTTCTATTGCGGATCAAGCCTGTGTATGTTCATTTATTTGTGTCCAGGATTTTAAGGCTTGTATGTTTGCTGCCCAGTAATAAAACTGAAAATTAGGTAAAGCCATGCCACCTTCTGCCTGAGGTCTTTGTAGGGTCGCTCTTCGGATACGTGGGTGTTTTGAGTTCCAAATGAATGAGGTTATTGTTGAAGCTAACTGTTTAAAAAATGATTTATTGATATATATTGGAATGTTTTGAAATAAAAAAAGAAGTTTAGAAAGGATATTCATCTTAACAACGTTAATTCTTCTGGCTAGAGTGAGATGAAGGGTTGACCATCTATGCTATATAAGTCTTGCTTAATTTTTTCCATACAGACGGCAAAATTTTGTTGATAAAGAGCTTTATGTTTACTTGTGATATTTACCCCTAGGTATTTAAACTGATCTGCTATGGTAAAAGGTAGGGTGTCCAATCTAATATTATATGCTTGTGAATTCTCTGGAAAGAGTATACTTTTATTCAGATTAACTTTAAGACCAGATATCTTTTGAAATTCTGTTAGCGCTGTTAAAACTGCAGGGACAGTGTTTTCTGGGTCTGATATATATAAAACCATATCATCTGCATATAGAGAAATTTTCTGTTCCAGTCCTTCTCTGATAATCCCCTTTATCTGATAAGAATTTCGGCAATGAACCGCCAGTGGTTCAATGGCGATTGCAAACAGCAGTGGCGACAAGGGACATCCTTGTCTGGTGCCACGTTCTAGTTTAAAGTAGTCTGAGCAAATGTTATTAATACAAACTGAAGCTTCTGGATTGGTATACAGTAGTTTGATCCATGCACAAATATTCGGGCCAAACCCAAATTTCTCCAATGCAGTGAAAAGGTAGTTCCATTCAATCATACCAAATGCTTTTTCTGCATCTAATGATAGTAATATCTCTGGGGTGTTTGATTTTGCTGGTGAATATATAATATTAAACAAGCATCGGAGATTGGAAGATAGATGTCGGCCTTTAATAAATCCAGTTTGATCCTGTGATATTACCAAGGGCAACACTTTCTCCATCCTTCTAGCTATAATTTTGAGAGTATCTTAACATCATTATTCAAGAGTGAAATTGGTCTGTATGATGCACATTGTAACAAGTCCTTATTTTGTTTAGGAAAGACAGTGATTAATGCTTGACAAAATGTTTGAGGTAGTATTTGGTTATCTCTAGCTTCTTTAAATGTTGCCAATAAGAGGGGAGCTAGCTGAGTGGAGAATTTCTTATAAAATTCTACGGGGTAACCATCAGGGCCTGCTGATTTCCCGCTTTGTAGTGACTTTATAGCAGGGCTTGTGTTCTTCATTTTCTCTCATGACAGTTTATATTAACTGCATCTCATCTTTGCATTATTTTTATTTGCTCAATGTTTTTCCTTTGTAAAAGTGTGAGTTCACACAGAATCCAACACCTGTTTGTGTGAAATAACTGCATTCAGAATTGAATTGGATATTACAAAGTCTGATAGTTTGACATGAAAACAAAGTATAACTTCTTTATGGGTTTTGTAAAATATAGCAACTCAGTATACAAATTATGAGATTAATGAACATAAAGTAGTCCAAGCACGTCCTGCGGTGGGTTGGCACCCTGCCCAGGATTGGTTCCTGCCTTGTGCCCTGTGTTGGCTGGGATTGGCTCCAGCAGACCCCCGTGACCCTGTGTTTGGATTCAGCGGGTTGGAAAATGGATGGATGGATGGATGGATAGTCCAAGCACATAGCAAATGATTTCATGTCACCTGACTGACAATTGTTATACACAGCTCTTATAGTTGAAAACAATACTGCAGTCTGAGTTAAGAGAAGGGAATCTGCTGCCACAAAAGGCTACCAGCAATGATCTCAGTCCACAAGGTTTCAGGCTGGCAGTACAATGCTTACTATATACACAGACTTCTCTTGTGCCTAGTATGGAAAAGCAATTCGTGGCTCTGAGGCCCACTGCCTCTCTTTTCCCAAACTGACTGTGTCAGATTGACTATTGGAATGGTGTATTACAGATTACTTTTCAAATGTCATACAAAGTTAACTAGGAGATGCATGATTCTTTCAGAAATAACATAAAATATTTCTTTTTTGAGAACTAGAAATAAAATTGAAAAGAAAAAGTGAACTTTTCTGAGCACTGATTTTTGATTTTCAAAAGCTAAGGGCTTAAACATAATCATTGTCAGGCAAGAATTACAAAGAGTTACTCACTAAAATCTTATTAAATAGCCAGAGCCAAACACTAAGATACTTACTAGGTTGAGACTAAAGAACAGGATCAAGACCAGAATATGGAAAAGTATACTTTGTTATAGCACTTGTTTATTGGCAGAATAAGTACAAAGAACTGAAGGCAAACTGTCAGAAGACAAAACTTCCACAATGCTATGCAGTTATGAAAGAATATATCTAAAAAAAATATTTGGAAGAACTCTGTTTATGGAATCAGCTGTCACTAAAATCAAAACTCAGAAATTCTCTGCGACTGGAGAGTTTTTACTGCTTGTAAAATCACTGTGACCAGAAAACAAGCTATTGCCACAAAAATCTAAATTCTTAAATTCTCTGTAACTGGAAGGTGAGCATTCATCACAACACTCTATCCATCCATCCATCCATTGTCCAACCGCTATATCCTAACACAGGGTCACAGGGGTCTGCTGGAGCCAATCCCAGCCAACACAGGGCGCAAGGCAGGAACAAATCCCGGGCAGGGCGCCAGCCCACCACAGGGCACACACCCACCCACCACACCAAGCACACACTAGGGACAATTTAGGATCACCAATGCACCTAACCTGCATGTCTTTGGACTGTGGGAGTAAACCGGAGTACCTGGAGGAAACCCACACAGACACAGGGAGAACATGCAAACTCCATGCAGGGATGACCCGGGAAGACCCCAGGTCTCCTTACTACGAGGCAGCAGCACCACCATTGTGCCACCGTGCCGCCCCACACCACTCTATTTGCCACTAAATCTAAGGTCGCCATTTCACCTTATTATTAAGGAATGTAAGCACACAAAATCTGAACCTGAAAATCAACTTTAGAGTGAAGTTGTGCTACCACCAAAATAAAATTTGAAAAAAGCTGCTATGAAGTCATGCCACCACAAAGATCCAAACTTAAACTTATTTTTTTCTGAATCTGTTTTTCTACAAAAATGAAGACACAAAAATGTATTTCTCCAAAGGTGTTCACCACTCAGGGGTAGGTTGAAGAATCTCAAATCTTGGACCAAAAAGGGCCTTTTTTGCTGCTTTGGAATTTATTACCTATCCTTTATGATGTGAGTCGTCAATGTGGTCCTTAGCAACCATGACACGGACCCTAGAAACTCTATAACCGAATGCTAAGAATGGAAAATTAAATTGTGACACATTTAAATATTAAACAAAACAATTATTAAAATAGTTTTTGGGCAACAACATAAAAATGAAACATATATGAACATAAAGCAAGCCAGGCCAGGTTTTAAAATATATAATAAAATTAAAATCTATCAATTACTCTAAAAAAGTGTTCCGTCATGTCCGCGTTATTCAGCCTTGACCACTCCCCTCCACATCGCTCGCCCAATCATTACTCCTACTGCGCATATCTTCTCTCCATATCACTCTGTGACACTCTCAGTGCCAATTCACCCTTCAACGCAGTTGGTTATAATGGCAAGTCATAATAAACAAAAAAGAGAAAAATATCCTGAACAATATGTGAACAGAAATGCAATGTTTATAGAATGTAAGTTAATCATTTTTTTTTTTTTTTTAATAATTTTTGCATTTATATAGCGCTTTTCTCACTACTCAAAGCGCTCAGCAATTGCAGGTTAAGGGCCTTGCTGAAGGGCCCAACAGAGCAGAGTCCCTATTGGCATTTACGGGATTCGAACCGACAACCTTCCGATTGCCAGTGCAGATCCCTAGCCTCAGAGCCACCACTCTGTTAGAGGATAAAGTAATTAATATTGTTTTTGACAAGGCTTAATGTAATTTAATTTTTTATGTACTTTTTATTATGTTTCATTACGTTTTACTTTTTTTACTATTAAGTTTATTTTGTTACTTTTACTTTTTACTACGTTTTATTATTCATTGGTATTTAAAATACACAGTTGTAGTAAAATACTCAGGTAACTGATTTTCTGTATATAATAACTATGGACCAAACCATCTTCCTCCTGCACCCCTCATACTCTTCTATATACTATCTCTTTAAATACAATTGCTTTCTCTAATGGAGGAGTGCCCCGACACCCCCTGGAGGTTGGCGAGCGAAGTGAGCAGGGGGCAGAGGCCCCTAGTAAAAGTAAAAAAAAAAAAAAATTAAGAAATAGCACAAATCATAACATTGTCATTTTTGCTGGAATGTCAGAAGGGTATAATGTAAAAATTAAAGTGCATATCGGGATACTTCACTGCTGGATATTGTCAGTTTTCTAGACCAGTGCAGGCACTAGCTTTTTTGCTGCTTTAGGCAAAATTGAAATTATTGTGCCCAAACCACAGAGTATTGAAGGCAGCAGGTGTTGAATTGAAGAGTGGGGGTGTGTAGGTGTGATCTCCTTAAATTTTCATGCAAGTCGTCCCTGATTGAGGAGCGTGAGGTATCCCTATTGAAATCCATGCGAGTCACTCCTGGAGCCTAATGATCCCCCAAAAGCTGCCCCTTCCTGACTCCAATGGCTATGTCTGTTATAGCTAACAAAATGATGGGCCCCAACAATTTGCCACCCTCAAGGTGACCACCTTGTTCACCTACATGGTAGAGCTGGCACTGCGCAAATCTTATGCAAAACAGAATGTCTGCCATTCAAGACATTTACTGAGCCAAGCTTACAGAGGCGTCTTGCATAGCTAATATTATTGGCTCAGAAACATACATATACAACACAAGTAATGACATACTAGTTAAGTTAGTAAAACTGTTATCCAATACAATACTTTTTAATGAAAAAGTGGTACAAAGATGCTTGGTGCTGGAGTTGTTTGCCTGTCATCTGTACGCTCAAATTAGTTTCCTCTGGGAATTTTAATTTTTCTCGAACTGCTCAAAGACATGCTTTTTAGGTTCATTAGGAATATTATATTCTTCCATCTGTTCCTTGCTGCAAAAAAAAGTCTCCAGCTTCATGTAGTTAGTAATATAATTGCCAAGATGCATTAGATGAGTAGTTTGCTTATATAACACTTTCATGTAGACTTTTGAACCATATGGACAGAAAACTTTCGTAATTATTATTAATATACAGTACAGTAGATGAACCTATAGCTTGAAATATAACTGATAAGGTTAGAAGAATCTCCCTCTGAATAAAAAGAACCAAGAAAAAAACATCTGAGACCTTTTGCAGTAGTGCATTTCATACATCTTGAAAACTACTGAGTGATGTCAGTCAATCTGATTTGTTTTTTGCAGGAAATGACCACATAAGTGTGTAAAATGTTCTTCAAATGTTTATCGCACTCAGCTTAATATGGTTCATATCTAGCTAAATGACTAAGTATATTTACTTTCTACAATTACAAGAAATGCTTTTTTGCATTTAATATTGATCACTGAAAAGATCAACATAAAATATGATCCTGTCATGTTTTGCCAGTTCTTGTGTCTTGTCCAGGCTTCACTTTCTTTTTGCCCCAGTTATTTGTTAATAATTATCAACTTCAGAGGTAAAATGGCCAGGACTTCTAATTAACATATGGCTTTCAGGTATTGTGGCTTTCCAAAGGATTTACAAAGAACAGCCAATTGAAAAAGAAATGGTCTCACTTGCTTAAGTTCCCTCTATAACTTTCCCCTTGTTGGTGCAGTTTTATTATGTTAGTCTTCAGATGTGGGGTTTTCATTAGATTTGTTTGATTCTCGATTTCTTTGTGATTGTTTTGACTTTGGAAGTAAGAATTCAAATCTTTCTCTTTGAGAATTATTGGAAGGATAAGTGATGCCTAGGTTTTTTTAGAATTATTGACTCATTTAGAATTCTTTACCCAGGATTTGATCTCTTAATTATTTTTTTTATCTTTTTATGAAAGTTTTGCTTCCTGGTTGATATATATTTTCTTTTAGGCTATCTTCCTTTCCATTTTTTTTCTGAAGTCTGTTAATAACTCATTTATAAATGTTTTCTGCCTTTTGTTTAGCATACATTTCTTTAAATGTGTGTCTCAGAGGGGTGTAATACTGAAGCACCTCAGGGAACTGTCCTGTCTCCTTTCCTGTTTACCCTCTACACAACCAGTTTCCTGCACAATACCAGTGCTTGCCACTTAAAGAAATTCTCAGATGATTCCTTCATCGTAGGCTGCTTTTATAACGGAGATGACTCGAAATGCTGGAGGCTTGTGGTGGACTTCATCTGGTGGTGCAGGGAGAACTACCTGCAGCTCAACATTAGAAAGATAAAAAGAACTTCCAGCAGAACTACTGGCATCCCAAAGAAGCCTCTGAGACCAGTCACCATTTAGGGGAAGGATGCAAAAATGGGGCAAAGCTACAAATACATGTGGCTTCACATAAACAGCAAACTGGAGTGGTCTGACAACACAGTGGTGCTGTACAAGAAGGGCCAGAGCTGACTGTACCTCCTATGGAGACTCAGGTCTTCTTATGTGTGCAGCAAGTTGCTAAAGAAGTTCTACCAGTGTGTAGTAGCCAGTGCTAGGTTCTACACTGTGGTCTCCTGGGGAAGCAACTTGAGTGCATAAGACACTCAATGCCTAAACAATCTTTTCAGGGAAGCCTGCTCCACCAATCCTGCCTGCCAAGATACGATGGAAAACACAAGGTAAACTGGTATTAAGAGTAAGCAGTTAAAAAACAAGAAAAGTGACAAAAACATGGTAATCACAAGAAAAAATGTAAAACAAAGAGACAAGAGTGTGCAGATCTCGAAGGCTGAGTTCTGGGTAAACAGAACAGCCCTTTTAAATGGCAGCTTGATTAATAACAGGCTGTAGGGCATGGAGTTGCTTGGGGGGTTCTTTGTTAAGAAGCAAAAACAAGCTGAGCACAGTATATTTTATTATTCCAAGCTTACCTGGGCTGTTTAAATTGTATTATTTTTTTTAAATGTAACACTACTATTGTATTAAGCAAAAATTTCAACAAAATTATTGTGAAGTTATTATGTAATAAAAATCAATTACACACCAATTGACTTTAACGGTGCTCTGTGAAACAGAAGCAATCTGCTGATTCATTCAGATCTTAGGACACCTCCTAAAATGTGCATAATGTCATGCAGGATGCAATAGCCTCAACCTGTAGAAAAAAAATATTAAAATATAATATAACAAGACAATGTTAGTTCTGAAAGCTGCACAGCAGACTATTTAAACTGTGGATGATGAATGATTCAACTAGTGACCAGGGACACATTTCCCAGGCTATTTCCTGATGCAGTCATTTTTTTTTCCATGAAGCATGAAATAAAGGTTTACAAATATGCACATATAATTCTACTGTTGCATTTTTAAGAGGTGTACTAAAATGAGCATAAAAGCTCATTCAAAAAAGAGAAAACTTACTTACTTTCTAAATCAGCCTGAGATTTAAACTTATTTTGAGGTCCACATTGGCAGACAGCCTCATTAAGAAACCTGCCCTGATGATAGATACAAATGTATCAAGAGAATTGCTATTCACTCCATTCCCACTCAGTGAACTCATTAGCTCCTGCTCATCATAGACCTGAACTTTCCTTCAAGCTGTTGAGCTGTCAACCCTGCCGCCCCCTTTTGCTACTAACGCTGCCATTCTGAGGTAATTATCAATATTTTACTTTCAGTTTTCAGACACAAATTGTCACTTCTCTAAAACACTGTCAACCTCAACTATTTTTCAAGATAAAACTACTTGAATTTATAATATTTATTTGTTTGAGTCTGAAATTGTGTTCTTTGTACTGTCTTTTGATTGCAAATTTAAAAGTGGTACTATTTGCTAATAATTAATGTATTCATTTTCTGAAAGGGTTTTTTAAACATAGGGCTGATGGGATCATAATGGTCTGTCCTCGTACATGACAGGAACAAACCCAGGATGAGATTGTAATGCATTACAGGGGATTCACAAAGCAGTTCATAGCAATCAACAGTATGGATGTGGAATATGCGGATAAAACTCCACCCTAATACACGTTACATTAACCCTTTAACCGCCAACTCCCTAAATATTCCCCAAGCCAGGCGAAATGTGAACAATTTTTGTTTTTTTACTTTTTTACATTTTTTTTTACATTTTTTACATTTATTCAAGCAGTATTGACCACTAAATGTTGTGCAAGTTGCCAGTGTATACACGAAATGTATAAATGTAACCTGAATTCTCAGCTAAGCAAAACATCTTGATACCAAACCGTGCCCTTTTCAATGGTAGATACTGTCGAAACTGTAAGCGGCCCTTCCACGACAATAAACTTTCATCAACTGCAACTGACGGTCCTGGCATGTAGGGCAACTGAAATGCTTCAAATAAATGATCAATCAAAGGACGTAGCTTGAACAAGTGGTCGCGGTTTGGATCTTTCTTATCTGGCTCGTTTTTTTTTGTCATTCAAATGAAAGAATTTCAGCAGCAAAGAGAATCGGTTACGTGTCATGACAGCTGCAAAAATAGGTGTTGCATACATAGGATCTGTAGACCAGTACATCTCAATATCTGGTTTTCTGATTATTCCCATCAACATCAAAATCCCAATGAATTTTTTCATTTCGTTTTCATCAGTGTCAAACCAAGCACGAACACGGGAATGTGGAGGTAAATTGGGATTTTTCTCAGTAAACTGTGCTGCATACAGATTTGTCTGATGAACAAAATGTCTGATCAAATCAGGTGACACAAACAGCTCATAAAACTGCTCAGCAGTGTAATTGTTTACATCAACAATAAAGCCACACGTTCCCTCAAACGAATGCAGAAAAGGTAGTTCACCACGGGCAGCAGCCCAGCTGAGATGCTGGGGATACACCCACTCAGCGCCGTCATCCGATGCGTCTTCATTCACAGTATCATGCAGCGCACGTTGCTGCTCATCACTGTCACTAAAATCTTCTTCAGAACTGCTACAATCATGATCAGAACTGTCCAAAATCGCCTGCAAAGCCTCACTTGAAGTCAGTTTACGTTTCGCCATATTCACAGCTGTTACATGCGAATCACGTCACATGACCGGCCAAAACAACCACAGACTTGTCGAAATACAACGTAGTAATAATACCCACGCCAAACCGTCAGTTATACTACTTGCCAGGCATTCATATAACCACAGGCAAATGTGCCGGATAATTCCGGCAGTATGGCGTTAGCATTAAAACAGCGGTGCCGGATATATCCGGCAGAGGGCGGTGAAGGGGTTAAGAAAACAACTGGGCACTGAACTCAGGTTCCTGGTAATGTGAAGTAGCAGTAGTAGTGCTAACTACGTCGCCAAAATTGCCACGCCATTCGAATCCAGTAAAATACAATCTGAACATGATTTGGATAGTTGCTATATCAAGAAAGTGTTTATAGTTTATAGGGAAGTTAATGTCGCATGTACAGAATACACTGCAATTCTTACATGCATCTGCTAATCAACATGCAACACACTGCCACTCTCCAGCGCCATGATTAGTGAGTATAACTGCGTTACCTCAGAACTGTTGTCATCCTTGCCTGAAAGATCTCACACCAATGCACGTGGCATATTATTTTCTTCACATATATTTGCCCTTTCTAATTAATTCCTATAGAAAGTAAACCTTCTCACTATAAACAAACAGCAACAGAACGATTTATGTATAAAATCTGACAAAACTGCCATTAATTGGTTTCACTTTACAGTATGTGACCGTGAATTTTATTATGTTATAGTCAATTAATTACTTTGAGATGTTAATATCATTCAATCTGTAGCAGATAAGGCTTTTGTCCACCTCTTAAACCTTCAGGTACCACTCCATACACCAGGTAATAGTACAACACTTATTTATTTTACAACTATACTGTGCACAAAGCACTCTACACTCCTCACTACACATATACTCAATTCTGCAAATACAATATGCTCTCCTCCTCGCCCAGACACTTCGCCACCCTACCTCCCAGCTCAGCTCCCTGTCTGGGCTTTCCCACAGTCCTTTTATACACCCTGACCTGGAGGTGTTCTTGCCCACCAGTCCGCAGTTCCTTATTCCTTCCGGGTCAGGGTAAACAGTCCTTTTCTTCACCCCGGGAGCACGTCGTTTCTTCATGTCATGTGACCATGACGTACTCTCGGGTTATAGGGCACATAAAAGCCCACGAGCCCCCCTACAGCGACTGCCAGTGGCATCCAAGGTATCCAGCAGGGCTGTGTGTAGAAACTACAAAGTCCATGAGGCCCTGCTGGAACTCGGGGCACGTTCGTGCTGTCCGGAGAGCTCCTCCTGGCGGCCTGGGGGTGAGGGCCGGAATAAGAAGCCGGCAATCCACCACAAATGTTACAGAGGATCTTTGAACATATTTTTAATATCATATGGCATCTTTTACAGAAAGTGTTTAAGAAACAACACAACACAGTTAAAGTAATTCATTAAAAGCATTGTAATTCATTAGTGTCTAAAAGTACTATATAAAGCAGAATGCTTAAATTTACATTAAAATGTGGGATAAATGATAGTGTATGTATGAAAAGTAGGTTATGGTTAAGAGTGAAGACTAAGGACAAACGTGAACTGATAATGAAATATTTTGGAAAAACAATACTGTACATCTAGGAATACAATATACTTAATATACTAAATATAGTGTTGACTTCTGAGACCAAGGTACCTCCACTATCTCCTACAGTGCATATATTACAGCAAGACACCATACAACTGAAAGAATATTCTCATTAAACAGGATATTATTGCTATTAACTTGGCAGAGAAAATAAACATATTCTTTTGGGCCTTGCGCTAATATCCTTTTCTTCATTCATTCATTCCTCCATCCCCCTCTGTTGCCAGGAAAACATATATAGATGAAGTACACTCATGATAATAAGGACAATTCTAATAAATTATAGGCCAAGTGAAAGGAACTCTTCAATATGCTCCTCGGCTGAGTGAATGCTGGAGTACTCCTTGCAAATGTCATTCAGAGCTATTCCACTGGTCTGTGCATTAAATATGATGATAGCAGTGATCATTTTTAATTTGTGAGAGCATGAAGTTAACTTGACATAAATGCAAATTAATGCTGTTCTAGGATTTTTGCTAATCCAGTGTTTGTTTAAGCCAAATGATAGTACTCAATCATCACTTGTCAACTATACCGTCCTTGTCGAGTCCAGAGATTCCTCTGTTAGTTTCCCGAAGTCTGTGCATGATGGCTGAGGTGACTAATTAACCACCCTGGAAATGCATACTGGAAAGCGATGTTACCTATTAGGAAGATAACAGATTGTACATTTGAACAGACAAGTTCTCTAGTATCACTGTAGCATCTTTTGACTCTGGATTTTTGAACAAATTTTTATTGGCAACAAATCTTCAAGTAATCCTTTGATTGACTGATTATTTTCTGTGCATTGTTAGGATGTGCTGCACATTCAAAGAAGTGGTGTGTTTCACTCTCAGACTCTGCCCAAAATAAAAGAGGCCAAATGAAAGAAAACTAGCCATACATTTGATTAATAAATTTAGTGTTTCATACACAAACTGCAACAAAGGTTTAAAAACGGGAGAGGTGGGAAGTATTGAATAAAAAAGCTATACAGGTTCCTTCTGATAAACATAATTTTCTGTTTGCTTGGGTATCTTGCATTATTGCCTACCACTTAAAACTCACCAACCAACAATTCCTATTGCTATTCAATGTGCCCCAAACCTCATAGCCATTTTAACCCCCAGCTAGTTGATTGTTTGCCTCCAAAGTCTTCAGTTCAGCAATGACAGCATTAGTGTTAGGATGTGTGCATTGATCCCATATGCTTTAGACCAGTGGTTCCAAACTCAGTCCTGGGGACCCTTTGGGTCTCTATGTTTTTGTTCCAACCAGATTCACAATCAGTGATAATAATGAATAACAACTGATCTGGTTTAATTAGCTGGTCTTTTTTCCATTTTCTCTTATTCTGCATTAAGAAAAGCACAGCAGTATGTTTTTTTATATTTGTAAGATATTTAGAAATATTTGTATTTTTTCTAAAGATTTAAATGCTTAACACTCTTTTGCTGTTTTCCTATTAGTTTCCTCTTTTCCTGTGTAGTTTGCTTCCTTCATTTAACCCTAACAGTGACAATTAACAACAAGCAGAGCGGACACCTGGGATGATGAAAGCTGCAACTACTTCAAAGTCAGACTAATTAGTAAATAATGAATTAAATAAGCAGAGCACCTGGAACAGCAGAATGAAAATTGGATGAAGAAACTGTTAACAAGTTAAAAAATTACATATTCCACATATACCTGCTTAGTGCATTTTTACCAAACTTAGTTTTGTATTTTCTTTATTAACCCCAAAACACAGAGACTGGGAAATAATGACACAGTTAGGCTAGGAGTCCAATGAAAAATGGAAGTTGGTTGGAACAAAAACCTTCAGGCATAGGGGTTGTTGTGATGTGAGATTTTACATATAACTTGATGAATATTTTGTATGTCTTTATTTGATTTTTAGGCAAAGCAATGTAATTTAATGTTACTTTGGTGAGAGGCATTCGTGTTTGCCCCCCCTTTTACGACTGAGCCTCTTTGAATTTTACGACAGGATTTGGGGGAAGATGTGCCTTAAACCGGTTTGGTTAGTGTTTCCTTGCTTTATTCATTTCTACCCCTGCAAGAAAGACGGTGGCAGGTATTAAGATGTTCTATTCCCCCATTGGTCTGAGGTGTGGCTGTTTGGAATTGGTTTGTCTCAGAGGCCTTTAAGTACCATGATGTCCTATTGGCTCTCGGGGTTGGACAGAACATCTATAAATGTATGTGTTTAACCTCACAATCTCTCTTTTGCTGACCTGTGATGAAGTAAGCATCTCTTGCTGGCCTGTAATGATGAAGAAAACACAATGAAGAGCACAGTTTAGCAGCCATTTTGAACAGACATGTGACTGAAAGTTGAGCACCAATGATGCCTTAACTAGAGACATTTTAAGTAACTACAAGTCTATGTGCCGCCTGAACTACATATCATCATTTAATCAGGTTATATGGTTGCCAATATTCAAATATACTTTGCATTTTGTTATTATTTATGAATATTATCAATAATACATTATCTTATGTGTAACTTAACTTCTGCTTGTCTTTTTACTACATCTAATTACCCGAGGTTATAGATATAGAAGGGAAGGTGGGGATAAGTTATATACAATAGTACCTTATAAACAGTGGTAAGTCTGTGAGATTAGGCATTCTAAGGCTACATATTAATAATACAATAGGGGAAAGTACAGCAATATATTACTCTACCAAGACAAAACAGGGGTTCACCAGGACCAAGTTTGGGAACCACTGCTGTGGACACAAGGCATCACTGGAGTATGTCAATTCACTTTATAACCTTGGGACAAACTCAGATAGTGACCTTAGGTTACACTGCGCCTCTGATCCTGAATTGCATTTAAAATGCCAGACTCTCATAACTGTCCTTGGGCATCTTGTCTACTGTATGTATCTAGACAGATCATATTTCTATGGATATTATCAGCATCACTGTCTGTATCACATCTGAATCTGTTCCTTGGAGAGTCACAGTCAGGGCAGCTGATGGAACGGTCCTTACGGATGACACTGCAGTTGTGACCCACTGGGCTTGCTACTTTGAGCAGTTGTTCAAAGCTGATCCTCCTGCTAGGACGTTGGATATCTCTGGGTCCACGGTTCTTGAGGCATCATTCATGGCTTGATCGAGCCAGTGAGGAGATCCTTCGACACACATGTGTGACAATCTTTCGTGTGTAAGTGTGCATTTTTTATTTATCTTTTGTATATTATTTATTCATTATTATTCTTACCTAATTGTAATTTGTTTTACTTTGGATATAACTAGTTTTTTGACATATAAAGCACTTTGACCTACATCCTTTTTTTGAAAATGTGTAACCACCATTGGTTTGACAAGTTTGACTTTCTTGCTAACCATAATATTTTTCACTTCTACTCCATGCCTGTTTGCTTTCTCTTTTTCTCTTTCAATATTTTTCAGACTAAACCAAACAAGCTCATGGAACATTTTTGTTTAAATTCACTGCAAAGTCCACCTGGAAAGCTGGCCACTGGCAAAAGTAATCCCTTACTTCTGCTGTATTCATTTTCTCAGTCTGTCACTCATAATACCATCTTCAAGGAAAACAGTTTAGTATGGATCACCTAGGGCCTCATGTATAAACGGTGTGTACGCACAAAAATGTTTTCACACTCACATCGCAATATATAAAAAGTAAACTTTGCGTAAAGCCACGCACATTTTCATGCCAGCTCAATTTCTGGCATACGCAAATTCTCCACTCTGTTTTGCAAACTGGCGGCACCCGGCATCAAAGCAGTGCTGTTGTTCCGGTGTGGTTTCCTTTTCTTTTTTAGATCCACATGCCTGACACGGCTTTATCAAATACACTGAAATTAACCACATATTGTTTATTAGTTTAAGGCATCAAATTGTAATTAACCCATAACAATATAATGGTCCACGCAATGGCCAGACTATTCCAAATACTATAGCTGCTTTAGCATTGTTACTCACTGCACCACTCAAAGTATTTATCCCACTGTATCGTGAGTGTGGAATCACAGCTCTGCAGCAGCTGATTGGAAAGAGAATTATCAGGATACAGCATCTAGCACACGCTTCCTCAGCCATGCACACAGTCTGTGTGTTGAACTGCTCCCATATGGAAAACACTTCAGTGCCTTTCCTGATGGGAACTCGCAGTTCAGAAACAGTTTAACATCCCAGGAACTATAAATGCACTCAATCAGTCCATCAAGTGCTCCTTGTAGAACTGTTTGTACTTATTACAATTACCTCACTGTAAACTTGCAATAGTTATAATATTGCACAACCTGAGCCACTTCATAAAGTGTGTATTTACATATGATGACAATATCATTTTTACAATGAAATGCAGCAAATTATGATTATTACATTATACAGATAAAATTTTAACATCATTTAAATAATCTATATTGTTAATAATTAAACATGTGAGGACACGCTAGTGGTGAGCTGGCACCCTATTCAGGGATTGTTCCTGCCTCGCGCTGTATTCTTGCTGGGACTACCACGACACTGGATGGATAGATGGTGTGGAAAGCAGCCCGGACACAGACAGGCGGACACCAAAGGTTCAAATACCAACACACGTTTATTCATTTCTGCTATATTACAAAGTGCCACACACAACCCAGTGCCCCTGCACCAATCACCCTTAGTCCAGGCCCCTCTCTGCAATGCCTCTTCTCCTGACCACCTGACCGCCTCTCCTCTGAGCTCAGTCCTCTTCCACCTGACTCCAGCCATCGAATGGAGGGAGGCGGCCCCTTTTAAACCCACCCGGACATGCTCCAGGTGCCTCCCAATGAGCAACTGCCGGAACTCCCTGGTGTGGCGGAAGTGCTGAGGGCCAGCACTCCTCAGGCATCTGGGCGCCCCCTGGCGGTGACCACGGGCCCCTATAGGGTTGAGCTTCTAAGCTGTGTTCCCGTGGTCCCCAAAGCCACCAGGGCGGTCGGCCCCTCGTGGTTTGGAGGAGGTGTAAGATCTCCTCCGGTCCTTCTGGGCATCCTGGCTGGGTACCACCCCCAGCTGCTTGCTACAATGGATAGAAATTAAACATGTACTATGAAGATATTTTAATGTTCCTTAAACGTTTTGAAGAATCGGCATTGTAAGCATACAGATGGCTTGACATCTATTACAGAGCTGATTGTGTGGCGATTGGTTACTTGGAGAAAGAAAAGGAAGGACAGGAATTGGGGGTTAGTACATTTGAAAGTGACAGTACTGCTGCAATAAATTATTTCATCGAAGGCCGCGTATGGCATAGCAAGCATCTTACAGGATGCAGGAACAATCTCTGGATGGGGCGCCAGCTCATCATTATCACTGCGCCACCGTGTTCCCGTGTTTAATAACATGCTTTAATTCCTATCATCATGAAAATGATATCAAGTATACATCTCAGTATTAAATTATTCAGAAAGCTGTAATATCACAAATGTAATGGATTCTGTGTCCTGTCGGAGGAAGAGAAATCTCATTTAAGAAGCACATAGTGATTCACATACATAGAGCACATAGAAGAACACATACAAAACAAAGCATTTAATGTGCTGCTTTAGTTATGATGGTATTTGAGAAACTAGTAAATTAAATGATTTCAAGATGAAGTTTATGACGTTCTACTTTAATGACAAAATAAACTAATTGATTACAGTGGAAATTTCAAGATTAACGCTGACATTTCAAGCTTTTTTCTCACTGTGCCCCTATTTTTTTTCTTTTCTCTGTACCCTAATAAGCTTTCGTATGACACTACGACTCACCTTTTCACGGTGACTTTGATAACTTCTTTTTTATTTCGGGCACTGTGCGACTTTGTGAACTTGACCTTTGGAGTTTCTCCAACACTCCATGTCACTCGATCAACTTCCTTTTGTTGTTTATACCACTGTTTAAACCAACAAATAGAACATTTTTCCTTGCCTCCATTTGGTATTCGCTGAAATTCTTCTATTTTCCCCCATGCTTTTGCCATTGTCTTTTTACAGAATGTTGAACTTAAGGGCTATTTATATTGATTTGCATATTCAAAGAGGCATAATTTTGGGAGGAGACAGGGTGGGGAGGCAGTCGCGTGCATGTGTGTTACTTTTCATACTGACTGGGATTTATGGAGCAGAAGAACATGGAACTTGGTGTACACACAGATTTATGCATCTGGATTTTTTTATGCATACGCACATTTCCGCTTTTGTTCATACGCCATGTTATAGTGTGAATTCTACGCACGCCGTTATGCATGAGGCTCCTGGTGAAACTGACGACTTTGCAATGTATGCTAAATCAAGCAACTTTAGATTTAATGTTGATATTGTAATGTTCAGTAAATTTTCCTTCCAGCCTGGCAAATTCAAGCACATGGCAGTCAAGAGATGCAAATATGGACTGTGTATATTGCCTGGACCTGAGTGAAGACTGCAGGTAAGACGTGGTAAGACCAAATAAAAAAAGAGCCTGCATGGAAGCTCAGGATTTTTTTTTATAACGTTTGACACAGAAAACGACTGAAAAGTAGCATGAGTTTGATGGATGAATAGTAACTTTCTCAAATTAAATAAAGAAAAAACCGAAATCTTAGTGATTGGCAATAATGGATACAATGAGGCTATTAGAAATAAACTGGATGCATTAGGATTAAAAGTCAAATCGGAGGTAAAAAGCTTAGGGGTAACCGTTGATTGTAATCTGAATTTTAAATCGCGTATTAATAAAATCACTAGGACAGCATTTTTTCACCTAAGGAACATAGCAAAATTAGACCTCTTATATCATCGAAAGATGCAGAGAAATTAGTTCATGCGTTTGTCTTTAGTCGGCTAGATTACTGTAATGCACTCCTCTCAGGACTACCCAAAAAAGACATCAATCGTTTGCAGTTAGTGCAGAATGCAGCTGCTAGAATCCTTACCAGGAAAAGAAAATCCGAACACATTTCTCCAGTTTTGATGTCACTACACTGGTTACCTGTGTCATTCAGAATTGACTTTAAAATTCTGCTTATGGTTTATAAAGCTTTAAATAATCTCGCCCCGTCTTATATATCGGAATGTCTGACACCTTATATTCCAAATCGCAACCTCAGATCCTCAACTGAGTGTCTCCTTAGAATTCCAAGAGCAAAACTTAAAAGAAGTGGTGAGGCGGCCTTCTGCTGTTATGCACCTAAAATCTGGAATAGCCTGCCAGTAGGAATTCGCCAGGCTAATACAGTGGAGCACTTTAAAAAACTACTGAAAACACATTACTTTAACATGGCCTTCTCATAACTTCACTGTAATTTAATCCTGACACTCTGTATATCCAATTCATTATAATAACTATTCATTCAAAATTTGTACTAACCCCTACTCTCTCTTCTGTTTCCTTTTCCGGTGTCCTATTGGTGGTGGCTTGTGCCACCACCATCTACCCAAAGCACCATGATGTTCCAACAATGATGGATGGATTAAAAGCCAGAAGTCTGTATAACCATCAGCATCAAGTGACTCCGTGAGAACCCTAACTACAAAGAGGACTATTTCATTTATGTTAGGTAGAATGCCCAAAGGGGACTGGGCGGTCTCGTGGCCTGGAACCCCTACAGATTTTATTTTTTTCTCCAGCCTTCTGGAGTTTTTTTTTGTTTTTTCTGTCCACCCTGGCCATCGGACCTTACTCCTTTTTTATGTTAACTAAGGTTGTCTTATTTTAATTTCTTATTTGTCTTTTATTCTTCTTTTCTTCATTATGTAAAGCACTTTGAGCTACTTTTTGTATGAAAATGTGCTATATAAATAAATGTTGTTGTTGTTGTTGTTGACATCCTGTTTGGGGTAGTGTGTTTGTTGTCTTTCTTAGGTCATCTCAAAAAGTGTTCTCCTTAAACTGTTCAGGGCTACAATCCACTACTTGTTTTAGTTATTCATTTTACACCTTGAATCATTACTATATTTTTTATATCAGTAGACATAGAAAACAGAATTTGATAACTGTAATGCAGAATTTACACTTTGACAAAGTGGCACCTGCTATTACACACTGATGTAGAGCTTACACCAACGTAACATGCAGACAAAATAAAGCATTGTGTCATTTTAGTTTCTATGCCAAAAAAATGTCTGAAGGATTTTTTTTGCAATGATGCATTTTGTTTAAAGCAGTTTTCATAATGATATACTCTATTTGTTGCATAAAATGCTAGATGACATTTCTATGACACACTGTTATAAATCAGTATGCAAATAATTTGCTTACTTGATAGTTCTTCTGCCAGTCTCCATAGATACAGCATGTAGCTCTGTCTTTACTATTACCTGCTTTCTGTACATTACTTGTGCCACTTTCATAATCTGAACAGTTGAGATGCTTACATCATTGGTAGACATGTTAATCATAGTCATCAATCACTATTCATGTTATGATGAAGGAACTAGTGCACCATCTGGAAGTGGGGTATAACATTGCACCTGATACTGACTAGGCCCTGGATCCCACTGAACTTAAAAATGGATTTAAATGATGGGTGGTATTGTGCTGCAATAAAAAAAAAATCACTTTTAACGAAAAATCCTATACATAATGCGCGAAATATGCCTTTTACAGCATTAGACAAGAGGTGAAAACCAATCTTGAATGATATTTCACACCCACCAGACCGCTTCATAGTCACTAATTACATTTACATTTGCATTTATTTCCTTGGCAGACGCTTTTATCCAAAGCAACTTACAAATGAGATAAACATAATCGAATAGCATTAGGCTATAGCCTGTTTGTTCAGCAACTCTAGTAGGTCAGGTAACAAAAGTTGATTGCCACAAGTGAAAAGATGTGATAACTAATAATTTACAATCAGAGATTATAATCAATATGCCAATTAAACTTGAACAATAAATTAGCCAATAATATAAATGATCACAGAGCAAAGCATTTTTTTCTATCAATTAGAGATATTCACAGAGCAGATGGGTTTTCAATTGCTTCTTAAATACATTAAGGGAATCAGTAATATGGATGGAGGTGGGTAGCCCATTCCACCAACTGGGAACTACAGAAGAAAAGAATCTGGACTGTGACTTGATACCGCACAGAAGTGCCATCACCAGATGCTGTTCAATGGCAGACCTGTGATGGGCGAGAAGGAGCATAGCACCTCACTAGTATCTCCATATACACAGGTGCTGATCCACTGACTACTTTGTAAGCAAGCATCATGGATTTCAACTTAATGCGTGCTGCTACAGGGTGCCAATGTGGTGACCTGAAGAGAGGGGTGACATGTGCTCATCTTAGCTTCCTAATTACAAGATGGGATGCTGCATTGTGGATCATCTGCAGTGGCTTGATAGCTCATGCGGGTACTCCTGCCAGAAGTGAGTTGCAGTAGTCCAGATGTGACAAGACCAAAGCCTGGACCAACAGTTGTGCTGCATATTCTGTCAAATAAGGTCTGTTCTTGCAAATATTGTACAGCATAAACCTGCACGAACGAGAATTAGCATAGTATGCAAGTCTAGGATCCTGAATGGGACCAGAGTGCCTCAGAGAAAATCCACACAGATAAGGGGAGAAAATGCAAACTTCACATTGACAGCAGCAAGGTTAGAATTTAAACTCTGGAGCATTAACCACGGAACCCAAAACATAATCAAGTAATCAAAATGTTATCTAAATATATGAAAGCACTTTTGAAAAATTATTAGAAGAAGGGATCCAAATAATGGTTTGAAAAATGACAGATTTTTTTTACAGGTAATAAATTCAAACCAGATTAAAATATATATTAGAGATCAATGACAAATATGGAGTTTGCATGTTCTCCCCGTGTCTGCGTGGGTTTCCTCCGGGTGATCCGGTTTCCTCCCACAGTCCAAAGACATGCAGGTTAGGTGCATTGGCGATCCTAAATTGTCCATAGCGTGTGTGTGTGGGTGCCCTGTGTTGGCTGGGATTGGCTCCAGCAGACCCCCGTGGCCCTGTAGTTAGGATATAGCGGGTTGGATAATGGATGGATGACAAATATGCATGCATCAGTTTTGTAAACAAAATTTTCATGTACATTTTTGTGATAAATCACATCTTATCTCAGGAACAATGAGCTCAAGGCAGCAAGCAGGGCAAGACTCCAGTTGGTTGTAGAATATTGTCACTCACACATACACATTAATTCACTATTGATACAGTTTAGAATTACCGCTTTACAAAATAGCATTTCTATGTAATGTGAAAGGGAAAAGGAGTTAATGGAGGTAACCTGAGCAAACCTAGGAATACACACCTGAAGATGTGAGATGGCAACACCTAATAGAATCACATTTATATGACAAGAAATTTTGTCAGTTCTAAAATAGAATACAGTCACTATAGAAATATAAAAGATACTATGCACTGTTCCAGGAGCCTGGATTTAATTTCCAACTAGGTTACTATTAATGTTGAGTTTGCATATTCTTTCTTTCTTTGGGTTCTCAGCCTTCCAGCCATGTCCAAGTACTGGAAAATACAATTGATCTGCTGGGTATACAAAAGGGATGAATATGAATTATCTATAGTCAATCATTTATACTAGTTCAGCTAGAAGTATCAGCTTTGAAATTTTTATACCTATTTGAAAAAAAATCACCTGAAAAAAGTGTTTTCTGAAACTTACTGTTTTATGTTACCAGCCAGGAGGATGTTATAACAGCTGACTTTGCACTTGCCTTGCCCTTTTTTGCTGCTACATACCAATGAAGGAAGACCATCTCGTCATATCACGAACAGGCTCTCCCATAACTGCCAAGGGTGACATGCTTCCCTGATTGACAATCCACATATTTCACAGTAACAAATGTTGCATTGCTTATGGACAACATAAACATATTTATTCCTAAAATGCAGTGTTGTAGTGTATGCATGAGTGATTAGAGACTTGTCTTTGTTCCATGTTTGCTTTCTGTCTTGTGCCTGCTAATACAGGGACAGGCATGCCATCTATAATCAAAGAGGGCACACTCAAAAAGTGGACATATGAATGGCAACTTTGATAGCAATGACTTTGAAATAAACCTTTATATATATAGTAGTGGGTAGCTCTGCTGCCTCGCAGTTGGGAGACCTAGGGACCTGGGTTCGCTTCCCGAGTCCTCCCTGCGTGGAGTTTGCATGTTCTTCCCGTGTCTGCGTGGGTTTCCTCCAGGCGCTCCGGTTTCCTCCCACAGTCCAAAGACATGCAGGTTAGGTGGATTGGTGATTCTAAATTGGCCCTAGTGTGTGCTTGGTGTGTGAGTGTGTTTGTGTTTGTCCTGGGGTGGGTTGGCACCCTGCCCAGGATTGGTTCCTGCCTTGTGCCCTGTGTTGGCTGGGATTGGCTCCAGCCGACCCCCGTGACCCTGTGTTCGGATTCAGCGGGTTGGAAAATGGATGGATGGATGGATTTGTTCCCCTGGTCTGACAGTAAGAGTAAGCAAAGTGAGAGAGCTACTTTTTTTGCATTAAATTAATGTTTATTTCCTTAATGGTCACGGGGCATGTACACAGTTTAAATTTGTGGCACACATTACATGACATTTACATTTTTTATTAATAAAGGAAAGTCTCTCCCTTCCAAAAGAATAATCCATGCACTTAAAGAATTTAAGGACAATGAACTTTGATTCTGTCTTGACTCTGACTTCTGGTTTTGTGTTATTTTTCACTCAGCGTGCAGACCTTTGATTTAATGACTTCTCTTAAAAGAATACTCAACCCAGTAATTATATTGTTTTTTATAGTTTTTTATGTGAATTTCCCCCTGGGATTAATAAAGTATCTATCTATCTATCTATCTATCTATCTATCTATCTATCTATCTATCTATCTATCTATCTATCTATCTATCTATCTATCTATCTATCTATCTATCTATCTATCTATCTACCCCATGTGTTCTTTAATAATGATCAAGAAAAAATATTTGAAGAACATGCATGACAACATTTCTAAAATAATGTGAACCAATGGTGAATAAGGCTGAACAACAGCAAAAAATATAAAAATGACTGAGGTGATGTGAGGTAGGCGGTGTTTATATAGGATCCAGGCAGAAAGAGGTGGATCCAGGAGGGCATATGGTGGAAGTGACATCAGAGGTGGAACAGGTGTCAATCTTCTGTCCTGCAGTGGTAGGAGAAGAAAAGACTATAGAACTCCCCTTTTGGTCCCTGGCCATTTAGCTGTTCCTGAAACACACACATGTGACTATATATATATATATATATATATATGGGATTGGCTCCAGCAGAGCCCCGTGACCCTGTGTTCGGATTCATATATGGATGGATATATATATATAGATATATATATATATATACTAGCTGTGTAAGCCTGTGCTGTAAAAAGCACGGGGTCCTAGAAACTGTTGAAATCGTCAGAAAAAGAATTGAAATGTGAAGATGTCAGGTAATTGAAAGGAACTACTCTGGGCATCTCTCTCCAAGGAGGTTTAGTTTTGCCGACGTGTTTGCATCGCTTGTGCATTAGCAGCTAAGTGACTTTGTCTTTCTTCTGAGGTTTTGTTTTGCTGACATGCTGGCCTCGCTTGTGCTATCAGCGGCTAAGCGAGTTCTCTGTTTCCTCTGAGGTGGAGCCCTTACCCCGACTCCACCTCTCACTTCCAGGATGGACAGATACACACACTTTCACATGTAGACGTTTATATATAAGATACTCTTCAGCTCACCTATTTCAAGGCAGTAGGTGGCTAGAACTGGGCAGGAGAATTTCTTGGTTCTGATACCACTGAGCACAAGGCAGCAAACTATGCAAGAAAGTTTGTAAGTCCATTGCATGGCCTACACATGCACAAATACACAGGGACAATTTAGAACTGCCAAAACCTGACAGCTTTAAGGATATGTGAAGAGAACTCAGACACAGACAGGCACAAACACAACGATTCAAAGCGTCGTTTGTCCCCAGGATTCTGGATTCATGAGACAACATTGCCATCCACTGTGGCACCAAAGACAGGTATTAAGAGGCAAGAAATTATTAGATTTCCACATGTGATGGAAGCTTTTTGTCAGTGAGAAAATGTAGAAAATCCAGAGGAAATAAAACTGAAAATATTAGCATTTGTATTCTGATATTGTCAGCTGCATTTATTTTGCAGCTCAGTTTAAGTCACTTAATATGGCATGAATAAAACTGAAAATTTCCAAACTGATTGATCAGTCTGAATTGTGCCCCAAATGATACGTTTTGATTTCTCTATCAGCCTTATTCATTTATACTTCAAGAGGTGATGGCTCTGAAAAAACAGAGGTTATAGCAATTAAGAAGAGGTCTGAGTCACTGCCAAGGAGAATAACAGTTTTAAATCAAGGGACAGTTAGCTGTAATAATGGCAAGTTTTTGAATTGTTTGAATGTGCTATTTTCCAAGAATAAAAAATGAAAATGAGATGTTCCTGGGCAGGAATCAGAGTGTGTTCAGAAAAACAAAACAACAAAAACAGACCTGTGAAGAGCATTCAAGCTAAATTTTCACCAAAATCGATGGAATTTAGACAAACATAACACTGGAAACTTTTTTTCTTGCACGCTGAAAGCTGTGTTTTGTATTTATACAGCAACAATAGACCAATAAATTAATTTGTATGGTCTTCAGTTGTGAGGTTCTTACCTGATCTTACATAAAGAGATAATAGGGTGGCACAGTAGTGAGTGCTGCTGCCCCATGATCCTGGGTTTCCATTTCCATGCTCAGTCGTTGTCCATGTTTAGTTTGCACATTCTCCACTGGTCTTTGTGGGTTCTTCTCAGGGTAGCCCCAATATTCCTTTTCACATTCAATGCTCAGGTTAGGTTAAATGGAAGCACTCAGTTAGTTCTGTGTTAGTCTGAGTGAACGTGTGAATGGCTAAGTGGGTCCTGGAATGGACAAGTGCTCTCTAAGGCAGATGGGTCCAACTTTACTGAGAAAGGGTTCAGCCCTTCACAATCCCAACTTAAATTTAGTAGGTTTGGGAACTGTATGTTGTGATGTGAAATTGGCCTGAGAATTTGGTACTCTTTAATGTCACCACACTAGTATTCCTTTACTGCTTAGTAATACTATTTTTTGATTGTTTGTTTAAATGAGGGAGCAAACAGTATTGCTAATTTACTACACTTGAACCTCATTCAGTTCCCAGATGGCAAGCCTTGGAGTTTGCACATTCTTTTATACATGTCCTAGCAATGATTGCACCCACTACTGGAGAGAGCCCACCATGGATAAAACCTGTTCAAAAATGGATATATGAGTAGTACATAAAAAAGAATGATTATCATTAAATAGTGTTCCTGTAGCATAATGGCACACATACGTATCATTGCAGTGGAATCTGGCCACAGGCATGTGGTAGCTGCATTTGTTTACTTTTAATTCCAGCTCTAAATCAAAATTATTGAATTTTTATTGCTTGTATTCTTTGCAACCTGACACTTTTTTTATGAATAAAAGCACCCGAAAGTAATTAACCAGTTTCAAGTAGGTGCTTTGAGCTCTTTTGTGATATGTGTTTTCTAGCAATTTACAAATAAATTCAGATGCATAAAACAAAGATGCACTTTTCAATGGTGTTATAGTCGGCAGAATGATGCTCTGAATTACATTTAAATGTATGCGGAATAGACAGAAAACATTTCTGTAGGATTCCTGCATGTGTCACCTCTGTTTAATACAGATACATATAAATGAGCCAATTGACTATTGTGATTTTGCTTGGGTTTATTTATCAGCGAACAGTAGAAAAAAAAAAGGCACACCACGCAAAGAGATTTATGCGCCCAGTTCAGCAGTCCATTCACAATCCCTTTGTTTTCAAGAAAGAAAATTCACGCCAACAAAGCTGGTTTTCTCATCCAAGGAGGTCTGCAAGATGAAACATTCTGTTGAAGCAGAGAAAATAAAATGGTTTTTTTTCCCCTGCTGTGGTTCAGTAAAAACTGCAAAAAGCCTGCGTTTTAGAAGATATTCATAGCTCCATCAGTATTTAGTCTATTTTGCTTTTTTTGTATGTATGTATTAATGATTAATAAATGTATTGAGTCATTCTGAGCCCATTAAGATGTCTAGCCTGTTTTCAGTGCCTGAGTTTCAGTAGGCAAGTCTTATAAGAAGTAGTGGGGGGTGTTGGGGAGGATGCTTATGGATTAAGGCAGTGTGATTTCAGGGAAGTCTAGAGATGCTGTATGCACGGCTTAATTTCTTTCTTCTAAATGAGTGAATAAATTGTCATTACAGTCATAATTGTCAGATATTTAGAATCAAATTCATACTGTGAAACTCTTCAGCCGTGCAAGTATAGATCTAGCCAATGATACATTTTATGATGGATTATTGTTAGACCCTATTTATACACCCCACGTAGTGCATCAGATGATTTACTTAAAGACCTGAGCTTATTATAGTATTCTGCCTTATGGGGGCCGAATAAAGCCATTACAGCATTACTAAGAATCAAACACCTTTACACAACGTGCAAAGCACAACGATGCCAAACCTGGTCGAATGATTGCAGTTTGATTTTTTTTCTAGTACTATATTTCATTGATTATTTGTCTGCTTGGCAGTCAGCAGTCTTCTACACAAAATATAACAAATATTGACTTTTATTGGGTTACCATTATGGATAAAGGGTGTGGCAGGAGGCTGGGGGTCAGACCCAGCCGGGATGCCTGGAAGGAGATCTATACGTCCCCTGGGCCATGAGGGGGCAACTGCCCTGGATAGCAAGTGAACCACGGGGAAGTAGCAGGGAGGTTCAAACCCGTGGGGGCCCGTCGCTACCGCCAGGGGGCGCCCCAAGCCTCATAAAACCCAGGAGATCGACACTTCCGCCACACCTGGGAAGGTGGAGGAAGGACCTTTCAGCAATACCCGAAGTGCTTATGGGTGCTCATGCGACACTTCCAGGTGACTATAAAGGGGGCCGCCTTCCTACAGTCGAGGAGCTAGAGTCGGGAGCTGGAGATGGACGACGCTCCAGTGACAGGAGGAAGAAAGGCGGCCCACGGATATTTAAAGGCCCGTATTAGAGGGTGTTTGGTGCTGGAGCACTGTGTGTGGTGCAGGACTGTTTCATTAGTGTAAATAGTTTAATAAAACGTGTGTGGCATTTGACATCCGGTGTCTGTCTGTCTGTGGTCGGTCTGTCTGTCACAAGGGTGTAATGATTAAATTGGAATATTTAAAATTCAAACTTTCATTAAGTGCTGACACAGTGGTAAGAAGGTCACTGTATTTGTGCAGTTTGCATGTTATTCAGCCTTCCTCTGACATCTCAGGTAAGTGCAAATTAAGTTGACTATAAACTGACCGTGTATATCTGAATGTGGATATGTGAACATGTGTCCCCTGTAATATTTAGCATCTCATACCATGTTGGTTCCCACCTTTTGCCCAGTGCTACCAAGATAAGCTTCAATCTCCTGCAATCCACTTCAAAAAACAAATGAATGTGAATTTTAAACAAATTAGTTAACAAAAAGTAAATTCTGAACCAATCATTTGCATACATTTACAGTGCATCCGGAAAGTATTCACAGCGCATCACTTTTTCCACCTTTTGTTATGTTACAGCCTTATTCCAAAATGGATTAAATTCATTTTTTTCCTCAGAATTCTACAACACCCCATAATGACAACGTGAAAAAAGTTTACTTGAGGTTTTTGCAAATTTATTAAAAATAAAAAAACTGAGAAATCCCATGTACATAAGTATTCACAGCCTTTGCTCAATACTTTGTCGATGCACCTTTGGCAGTAATTACAGCCTCAAGTCTTTTTGAATATGATGCCACAAGCTTGGCACACCTATCCTTGGCCAGTTTCGCCCATTCCTCTTTGCAGCACCTCTCAAGCTCCATCAGGTTGGATGGGAAGCGTCGGTGGACAGCCATTTTAAGATCTCTCCAGAGATGTTCAATCGGATTCAAGTCTGGGCTCTGGCTGGGCCACTCAAGGACACTCACAGAGTTGTCCTGAAGCCACTCCTTTGATATCTTGGCTGTGTGCTTAGGGTCGTTGTCCTGCTGAAAGACGAACCGTCACCCCAGTCTGAGGTCAAGAGTGCTCTGGAGCAGGTTTTCATTAAAAGGATATCTCTGTACATTGCTGCAGTCATCTTTCCCTTTATCCTGACTAGTCTCCCAGTTCCTGCCGCTGAAAAACATCCCCACAGCATGATGCTGCCACCACCATGCTTCACTTTTGGTGTGAATGCCAGGTTTCCTCCAAACGTGACGCCTGGCATTCACACCAAAGAGTTCAATCTTTGTCTCATCAGACCAGAGAATTTTATTTCTCATGGTCTGAGAGTCCTTCAGGTGCCTTTTGGCAAACTCCAGATGGGCTGCCATGTGCCTTTTACTAAGGAGTGGCTTCTGTCTGGCCACTCTACCATACAGGCCTGATTGGTGGATTGCTGCAGAGATGGTTGTCCTTCTGGAGGACCTCTGGAGCTCTGACAGAGTGATCATTGGGTTCTTGGTCACCTCCCTGACTAAGGCCCTTCTCCCCCGATTGCTCAGTTTAGATGGCCGGCCAGCTCTAGGAAGAGTCCTGGTGGCTTCAAACTTCTTCCACTTACGGATGATGGAGGCCACTGTGCTCATTGGGACCATCAAAGCAGCAGAAATTTTTCTGTAACCTTCTCCAGATTTGTGCCTCAAGACAATCCTGTCTCGGAGGTCTACAGACAATTCCTTTGACTTCATGCTTAGTTTGTGCTCTGACATGAACTGTCAACTGTGGGACCTTATATAGACAGGTGTGTGCCTTTCCAAATCATGTCCAATCAACTGAATTTACCACAAGGTGAACTCCAATTAAGCTGCAGAAACATCTCAAGGATGATCAGGGGAAACAGGATGCACCTGAGCTCAATTTTGAGCTTCATGGCAAAGGCTGTGAATACTTATGTACATGTGCTTTCTCAATGTTTTTATTTTTAATAAATTTGCAAAAATCTCAAGTAAATTTTTTTCACGTTGTCATTATGAGGTGTTGTGTGTAGAAATCTGAGGAAAAAAATTAATTTAATCCATTTTGGAACATAACAAAATGTGGAAAAAGTGATGCGCTGTGAATACTTTCCGGATGCACTGTACATTATAATGGATCACCAGAATAATCTGTTGATTTAGCTTTCATCCTACTGTCTATTACCTTGAAGGCCTTTTGTATTACAATACTAGTCACTTTGACCAAAACATCCATCCATCCATTGTCCAACCCGCTATATCCTAACACAGGGTCACAGTGGTCTGCTGGAGCCAATCCCAGCCAACACAGGGTGCAAGGCAGGAAGCAAACCCTGGGCAGGGCGCCAGCCCACCGCAGGGTATTCAGTCAACATGGTTCTTATTTTAGAAATTTACTCAAAAGAATTCTAAATCACTGAAGATTTAGGGACTTCAAAAGTTTCCACCTTACTGCTGCTTTAACATTTAACAGAGCTGGGCATAAATCCATACTCAAATGTCAATGAATTGAAGCAGTGCTTCAAGGCAAGGTAGGCTAAAACTTCTCCAATACTTAAAGACTGAGCAACTCACACCGAAAATGCTTACTTCAAGTTCAAGTGTTTCTACAGGACGTTCTGCAAGCATCTGGTATATGTTTTGTAGTAACATTTCATGCATGGCTTCTGTATGTTGGTATAGTTGTTTGCTGAATAAATAATGACAAAGTAAAATGTTTACATTTTTTCTCAGCTGCAGTTATATTTAGCTATTTTTAGGACTTGATGAGAAGTAGAAGGCTGTTAATGAAGTTGTGACCAACTGCCTGTGTGGGTTTATCTCTGTCCTTTCCCATCGTATCAAAGGAAATATCTCAAAACATGCAGGGATTGGGGAATATGAATTAATGTGCTTAAAACCAGAAATATTATAGAACGATCGTGGGTGGCTTCATTCAGCAGACATTTCAAGTTGATGTTGGTGCTACCCAACAAATTGAAAGAAATTAAAGATGAATTGAACAAGAACTCACAGCTGTTTGGGGCACTAATGAAAACTAGGCCACAGATATCCTGAATATTAAAAGATCGGATCATGGCCTTGAGTGTTAACTTAAAAAGTTGGAGAACAAAAGTTGAAATTTTAATATTCTTAGAACAAAAAAATATTCTAAGAAGGGGTGTATAATTTGATTTTTGTAGAAGGTATGGCTGGTTGTGCTTCCCTTGTAATGAAAAATTGAATAAGAACAAGAATTGAAGAAAATTCACATCCCAGACAAGATGCCACTATCTGGATGTAATGCCAAAATATTAGATCCTTGTAATGCACCTTTAAAATGCTTTAAGACCACCATCTATTAATTGGCAGCAGTAGTACTCTCCTACTGAGACCTAGTTCAATCTATTTTGGCTCTGGAAATATTGCCTGGTCCTGGCTTATAAATACCTCCACCTCCTCAGTTAGTTGACTTGTAGATGAGAAAGGTGGTAGTGACAGCAACAATGGTGGTCATGGTGGCAGCGAGTATTGTATGTTGCAACAATAGTTAAGGCTGGGAGGCAGGAAATAGCACTTTAATTATAGGTTCATCTAGATAGCCTCAGAGTCTAAAGGTAAGCCTGGAATACTACAGAATTTGCTACTTTGGTAATCCTTTTTTTCATATTGCATGTATTCTTCTATATACTCTTCTGTATATACGTAGCATTCTTCAATAAAATACCTTTCCTATGTAAAATGTGCCGTTCTTTTTCTGGGTAACAGTGTTTGTGTCAGAGTTCCCCCCAAATTTGTTACACCCTTATGTTTGTCTTTGCTGTTATACTAGAGACATGATGTAGAATGTATACCTCAAATTGTGATTATGCTGATCACCAAACTGTCCCTTGTGAGGCTCCAAAAACTCTTGGTTTGGCAAGTATATTCTTCTCTTCAGCCCTACTACAGCTCAGTCAAGGAAAATAATGGCTCCCTTGATGAAAAAATCAACTGAAGCTGAATTGTATCTGCTGCTCTTGTATCTGACCAATCTTAAATTATTATGTCCGCATCCAGCAGGGGGCTTGGTACGGATGTGATTTTAAGATGAAAAAAGAAAAAAAAAACACTGAAGAAAAGATACACATAGCTTCTTTAAATATGGGCTGAACACACAATAATACAATTCTCGAAGAAAAGCTTCCGGCAAAAGTGTGCAACTTTGGAGTTCCTGCAATCAGCTCTGGCCACTTCAAGAATGAGGGAGCCATGGTTCTTAGGTATGCGCAGGAGCGACATCTTCCATTCGTCTGTTGGTGAGCTCTAATGTACAGTGAAGTTGCCAGATCTTTATACTTTTCTCACAGTCTTTGCTTCCAAAATAAGAACATGCACTGGCCAAATATGAACTAAAATATTTTGTTGGTATAGATTAAATGAAAATAGCAAACAGTAACTGTTGACCATAAATAGACCTTTAGACCACGGGGTACATCTACTCTCTATCAATAGCCTGCCTGAGTTGTCTCTACTTCTCTCTTCCCATCTCCCTGACAGGTTGCTCAAATGGCAGTAATGTTCTCCCTGACAGCTGGTTTGCACAGCACTGTGTTAATCTATGGCCTAGTTACCTGTTTTGAGTAAAATAATATGCTATGGAATAAATCTCACTGATCAAGTGGCACACTTCAAACCTTTGACTACAATATACCTCTGAAAATGCAAACTGTAATAACCTGAAGCAACTTAATGAAAGCTGTTGTTAATTTGCAGGCAAATGACACACTTATTAATAATGTCAATTTCTGGTTTGTCACTCCCAGACTCCATGTTTTCTTTGGTATGTGCGCTCCTCTTCCCTACCTTCAATTCTGTCTTGAATCCTCCTGCTATTCCAAATTTGTCCTCCATTTTTTCTGATATTGTTGTCTCCCACTTTACTTACAAGTCATTCAGCAACCCAGCAACAGTTGAAAACTGGTCTTGTGTCCTCCAACTCAATCGCTTTCCTACTCCTCATCTATAACAGATTCTTATATTTCAGGACTGCTCTGCAATCACTTATCACCACCTATTCACTGGATTCCATACCCACACATCTTCTTCAGCTCATCATTCCTCTTCTGATTTCATACATCTCTTCTCTTTTCAGCTCCTCTCTCTGTGCAGACACCTCTTCTACAGAATCCAAAAAAGCTCATTTGATCCCCTTTCTCAAAAAAACTCTCTCAGCTTGGCCACTATTGGAATTACTACATAGTCTCCCTTCTGTCTTTTCTATCAGCTACTAGAATGGATATTTCAAAAACAAGTCTCATTGTTTCTGTTGGTTAGGATTATTGCCAGTCTGGTTTCTTCAGAAGCCTCCCACAGACACTGCTCTAATTTCAGTCTCAAGTGCTCTTGGCCTGACTCAAGCTGCTTCTCTCTCCTGTCCTTATTCTTGTCTATCATTAGATATATAGATAGATAGATAGATAGATAGATAGATAGATAGATAGATAGATAGATAGATAGATAGATAGATAGATACTTTATTAATCCCAAGGAGAATATCACAACTTAATTTACCACTACTTTCCTCCAGATTCTACCTTCATACAAGTCCTGCTGTGTCTTGTGGCATAGCTCTTTGTCCTCCTTCTTTCTTTCTTTAATCTTCAAATTGTTTAGAAATTCTTTCAAATTCTTTGCAGCTACCTACATGTTACTAACCTCATCACAGGTTATAAACCTCATATAAATAAGAACAGAGAATATTTGATGTATCCTTTTTTGCATAATTTATTTCACCAATGGTGATCTTAATACACTTCACGTCTTCACTGACTGTTCTTTTACTGCTAAAACTCTGAAAGGACTTCTTAGTGTTATCTTTTGCATTATTAATAATCTTCTCCATTTCTAGTTTTACTTTGCTGCTTTCATGTCCTCATGAGTCCTACATTTAGTGATGGTGGGATTTTTCTTACATGTACTATATGGCAGCTTTTTATTCAATAATCTGTTTATTATCCTTGTATTCATTTAATAAGGAAATTAAATTTATTTATTTTCTACAGATTTTATTTTATTAATTTTTTTCCTTTTTTGATTTTTTATATTAATTTAGGAATTGTTTTACATTAAATGAAGTACTTATTTACTTCTCTATGAGTATTTTTATCCTGATTTATTTCTTTAAATCTCTGCTGCATTTATTCACATCCACTTATATTAGCATTTCTGGGTGTATATGTGAGTCTGACTGGCAATAGTCCTCATCGAGGGATACTTCTTGCTCTGTGCCTGTTTTTGTTTGGGAATAAATGATTTCAGGAAACAGACAAATGTTTTTATTCAATTACTGTAACTGAAGCTAAAGGTTTGAATTGTGCCACTGAGATCCGTGCAGTTTATTCCAAACACATTATTTTTTTTAAAAGGGGTAATTGAGGGCATAAATAAATATAGGTGAAGCCACGCAAACCATCTGACAGGGAGAACCTGACAGGGAGATGGGAAGAAACAAGTGGAAGACAACTCTGGCGCGCTATTCAAAAATGCTGATGTGCTTTCTGCTTGGTGATGATCCATATGTGGCCAAGAGGACACTGTCTTCTATTTAGAGCAGTGTTTCCCAAACTCTGTCCTGGTGAACCCCTGTGGCTGCAGGTTTTTGTTCCAACCAGCTTCTGTTTTTAATTGAACTCCTGGGCTAATTAAGTGAACTGATATTTCCCAAGTTCTGTGTTTAGGGAACAATATAGAAATTAGAAAACTAAGTTTGCTAAAAAAAAAATTAAAATGTACCAAGCAGTTATATAGGAATAATGTTTTTTTTTTTTCTTTTTAACAGTATTTTCATCTTGATTTTCATTCTACTTTTCTAGGTCTTCTAATTGTTTAATTAATCCATTATTTACTCATTAGTGGGTCGGTTGCTAAAGTACTTGCAGCCTTTGATTATTCAATGTTGTTTGCCAGTGTGTCTGCTCTGCTCGTTTTAAATTGTCATTATTAAGATACAACAAAGGGGGAAAAACTGCACAGAGAAAAGGCAAAGTATAATGAAATCAACAAAAGAGAGTTAAGCATTTAAATCTATAGCAAAAGCAGAAATATTTCTAAATGTCTTATAAATATAAAAATCATGCTGCTATGCTTTTCTGAATGTCGAATAAAAGAAAAAAAATACCAGCTAATTAAATGAGATCAGTGCTCTCAGGTGTTGTCACTGATTAGGAATCCGGTTGGAACAAAAACCTGCAGCCACAGGGGTTCACCAGGACTGAGTTTGGGAAACACTGATTTAGAGTGTTCCTGTGAATGAGTCCCATGTTTGGCAAATGCATGTTCTTAGTTTGGAAGCTGGAAAAGTATAAAACTCAGGGAAATGCACTGAACATTATGGCTCACCTATGGATTGGATGAAAGACATTGTTCCTGCCCATACTGAAGAGCAATGCCTTCCGCATTCTCTCTCACTGGAAGCAGGCAAGAGCTGACTGCAGGAACTACTGACGGTGTCATGCTTTTGTCATTAGCTCTTCTTCAAATATTGTACTATTGTGAGTGTCCAGCCAATATTAAAAAAGAAGCTAAGTGTATTCTTTCTTTAGTGTTATTTTTTCTTGATCTTAGAATCACCACCAGACTACTAGGGAAAGATATTACATTTTACAATACAGTAATCCCTCGCTATATCGCGCTTCGCCTTTCGCAGCTTCACTCCATCGCGGATTTTATATGTAAGCATATTTAAATATATATCGCAGATTTTTTGCTGGTTCGCGGATTTCTGCGGACAATAGGTCTTTTAATTTCTGGTACATGCTTCCTCAGTTGGTTTGCCCAGTTGATTTCATACAAGGGACGCTATTGGCAGATGGCTGAGAAGCTACCCAACTTACTTTTCTCTGTCTCTCTTGCGCTGAATTTCTCTGATCCTGACGTAGGGGGATTGAGCAGGGGGGCTGTTCGCACACCTAGACGATACGGACGCTCGTCTAAAAATGCTGAAAGATTATCTTCACGTTGCTATCTTTTGTGCAGCTGCTTCCTGAAACGACATTCTGCACGGTGCTTCGCATACTTAAAAGCTCGAAGGGCACGTATTGATTTTTGCTTGAAAAACAAACTCTGTCTCTCTCTATCTCTCTCTCTCTCTCTCTCTCTCTCCCTGCTCCTGATGGAGGGGGTGTGAGCTGCTGCCTTCAACAGCTTTGTGCCGCGGTGCTTCGCATACTTAAGCCAAACAGCCCTATTGATTTGTTTGCTTTTCTCTATCTCTGTGACTTTATATGCTCCTGACGGGCACTCCTTTGAAGAGGAAGATATGTTTGCATTCTTTTAATTGTGAGACGGAACTGTCATCTCTGTCTTGTCATGGAGCACAGTTTAAACTTTTGAAAAAAAGACAAATGTTTGTTTGCAGTGTTTGAATAACGTTCCTGTCTCTCTACAACCTCCTGTGTTTATGCGCAAATCTGTGACCCAAGCATGACAATATAAAAATAACCATATAAACATATGGTTTCTACTTCGCGGATTTTCTTATTTCGCGGGTGGCTCTGGAACGCAACCCCCGCGATGGAGGAGGGATTACTGTATATACAGTATTATATATAAAAACTTTTGATTTAGTAGAACATATTCCCAGGGAGCGTGCACCCCCTGCTGAATACAGAAACTTAATTTAAATGTGTATGGTACAGTGATGCTTAACAGCTGTAATACTTCATTGCTTGGTACTCTTAATCCTAAGTTAAAATATAAATAGTTTAAATAAAATTTGAAACTTACCAAATTGAATGTATTTATATTTGTAGCTTAAAGTTTAACAGAACAAATCATTTTATGTATTGACAGTGCGTAGTTTTTAGTATAATTTATTAAACTATAATTGTATTTGGGAATTTGATTATAAAAATGCATATAATCTTAGTCACTATGGAAGTTTTCTAGCAATATCTTTTCCAAGGTATGAATGCTTTTTCTTTTCCAAGATCATAACTGCGGTGGGTTGAACTTTCATTTTCAGTAAAAGAGACGCTAGGGAACACATTGGAATTGTTCTTGGGTGCAATAATGCAGAAATACAGTGAGCATTATTTTAGTGATTTAGCGCAAATTACCCATCTAGGTAAAACAGTTAAAAATGCATATGAGGTTTATTTTATTTTAAATAAAATTTTATAAAGCATTAATTAACACCACTAAAAATGATCTGTAACTGAAAAATGAAGAACACCCTGGGAAGTGGATCTGCATCTGTAATTTCCACTTTTATAAGGATGATAAATTGTTGTCTAAGTGGAACAGGAATATGTTCCTGATTGCCTTTATTTGAAGCCTGGGTCATTTTCAAACTTTGTCCAAATGAGTCATCATCCTGCAGCAAAAACCGGAGCTATACTGAGAAACCCACGCGTGACTGGCAAAGTTGCTTCCTAGAAAAGTAGATAAAGTGCTTCTTATTTAGGTACTAAGGCCATGTATGAAAGAGGTAGGAGCTGCAAAAAAAGTGGAAGGAAATGTCACAGTAGTAAAAAATATTTGCTACGTTTTAGATCCTCGTTATTCTCTGCTGTTCTTTTTCCAGTTTTCTGTGGTGTCGATCTGCACCACCACCTGATCAAAGCACCATGATGTCCCTACATTGATGGATTAAAGACCAGAAGTCCAGAAGTCCACATGACCATCATCATCAAGTTCTTCTATGTGAACCCTGAATACCATGAAGACTGATTGAGGTCATTTATGTTACGTAGAATGCCTAGAGAAGGCTGGGCGGTCTCATGGCCTTGGAACCCCTACAGATTTTGTTTTTTTCTCCAGACCTCTGGAGTTTTTTTTGTTTTTTCTGTCTCCCCAGGCCTGACCTTACTTTATTCTTTGTTAATTATCCATCCATTCATCCATCCATTATCCAAACCGCTAATTATGCCAATCCTAACTACAGGGTCACGGGTGTCTGCTGGAGCCAATCCCGGCCAAAACAGGGCGCAAGGCAGGAAACAAAGCCTAGGCAGGGCGCCAGCCCACTGCAGTCTTTGTTAATTAGTATTGCCTAATTTATAAATATGTTTTTTTTTTCTTCTTTTCTTTTTTCATCTGTAAAGCACATTGAGCTACATCATTTGTATGAAAATGAGGTATATAAATAAATGTTGTTGCTGTTGTTGTTGAAGTAGCATTGTTTTCCAATATTCTTTAGTGATAGTCAAAATAGATTACACTTCTTTTCTTGCATTTTAGCCAGAGTTTGAGGGGTTTATGGAAGAGCATGAGTGACCAGGCAGATAGACAACAAATTGCCACAAGGAGTACTGGGGTACCAACCAGGCAATCCCATTTAATGTTGAAAGGAAAAATTAAAATGTGCACTAGCTTCTGGTCTGCCACACTGGAGCTGCTGTAATGGTTGGGTCATGATGAGACACCACCTTTAGGGGATCATTTGGTTTTGTAGCACTCAACCAGAAGGGGTGGGGCCTGCTCAGAGCACAATGGACAGGGTTAGGTGTCCTCCCGGGATTATAACTACAGGAGAAAGAGAAGATACAGCTATCGACAGCACCACTTCTCATTCTGGAGTGGAATCACATACCTTAGTAGAGCCAGGAAGATGATACTTACAGTAGGTGCACATCTATGCCAACAGCAATTCAGTGGACAAGAATAGCACAGTCAATTGCAATCAAATGGCAAACTAGAAAGGGCATCTGGGGCCTCATGCATAACGCTGTGCGTAGAATTCGCACTATAACATGACGTAAGCACAAAAACCGAAATGTGCTTACGCACAGAAAAATCCAGATGCAGGAATCTGTGCATATGCAAACTTCCACGTTTTTCCACTACATAAATCCCAATCAGCGTGAAAAATAACGCTTGTGCACGCGCCTGCTGTCCCGCCCCAACTCCTCCCAGAATTACGCCTCTTTGAATATGCAAAGCAATATAAATAGCCCTTAAGCTCAGTGTTCTGTGAAAAGGCAATGGCAAAAGTACGAGGAAAAATAGAAGAATTTCAGCGAATACCAAATGGAGGCAAAGAAAAACATACTATTTGTTGGTTTAAACAGTTATATAAGCAACAAAGGGAAGTTGATCGAGTGACATAGCGTGTCGGAGAAACTCAAAAGCTCGCACATTGCCCAAAATAAAAAAGAAGTTGTCACATATCAAAGTTGGCCGTGAAAAGGCGACTCGGAGCCCACCATTTGAGTGTCATATGAATGCTTATTAGGGTACAGTGAAAAAAAAAAGGCACACAGCGTGAAAAAAGCACGAAATGTCAACTTTAATCTCAAAATTTCCACTATAATCAAGTAGTTTATTTTGTCATTAAAGTAGAACATCATAAACTTCATCTTAAAATCGTTTAATTTACTAGTTTCTCAAGTCCCATCGTAACTAAAGTAGCACGTTAAATGTTTTGTTGTGTATTTGATCTTATATGTGCTCTATGTGCCCGAATCACTACGTGCTCTTTCTCCGACAGGACACAGAATCCATTACGTCTGTAATATTACAGCTCTCTGAATAATTAAAATACTGAGAAGTATACGTGATATCATTTTCGTGATGATATGAGTTAAAGCATGTTATTAAACATGGGAACACGGTGGCACGGTGATTGTTCATGTCTTACGCAAGATGCTTGCTGCGCCATGCACGACCTTCAATGAAATGCTTTATTACAGAAGTACTGTCTTTTTCAAACGTACTAACCCCCAATTCCTGTCCTTACTTTTCTTTCTCCAAATACCCAATTGCCATACAATCAGCTCTGTAATAGACGTTAAGCCATCTGTAAGCTTAGAATGCCGATTCTTCAAAACTTTTAAGGAACATCGAAATATCTTCGTAATGTTTAATTATTCTATCCATCTATCCTTCCAGTGTCGCGCCAGCCACAGCATGAATACAGCGCGAGGCAGGAACAAACCGTGAACGAAGCTCAAGCTCGCTAGCGCTGCAGCACCGTGTAGTTAAAGTTTTATCTGTATAAAATAATAAACATATTTTGCTGCATTTCATCTTAAAAATGATATTGTCATCATATGTAAATACGCGCTTTATAAAATGGCTCAGGTTGTGCAATATTATAAATGTATCATAAGTACAATTACCTCACGGTAACTTGCAAGTACGAACATTTCTACAAGGAGCACTTGATGGACTGATTGAGTGCGTGTATAGTTCTTGGGATGAAACTGTTTGTGAACCGCGAGGCTGTGAAGCATTGGTCGGATGAGAGCAGTTCAAATGGCGAATGGCTGAGGCAGCGAGTGCTTGATGCTGTATACCAATAATTCTCTTTCCAATTGCTGTAGATCTGTGATTCACACTCAGATACAGTGATATAAATACTCCGAGTGGTGCAGTGAGAGTAATATGGAAAAAGATGATCCGCTGTGGCAACCCCTAACGGGAGCAGCTGACAGAAGAAGAAGAAGGTGCAGTGAGAGTAACAACGCTAAAGCAGTTATGGTTTTTAGAATAGTTTGACAATTCTGTGGACCATTATATTGTTACAGGTTAATTACAATCAGATGCATTAAACTTATAAACAATATGCGGTTAATTTCAGTGTATTTATAAAGCCGCATCAGGGATGTGGATCTAAAAAAGAAAGGGTAATCACACAGGAACAGTAGCACTGCTTTGACGCTGGGTGCCGCCTGTCTGCAAAACCAAGCAGAGAACTTGCGTACGACAGGGTATGAGCTACCGTGGAAATGTGCGTGGCTTTACGGCAAGTTTAGGTTTTATACATCGTGATTTGAATATGGAAACGTTCTTACGCAACATTTCTGTGCATATGTACCGTTTATACATGAGGCCCCTGGAGTATAGCAGTTTTGTAATCTAACATACAATAGCATGAGACAGTCACATCAGCCATCTTCTACCTATATGTGGCACAACCTTTTGCTTGCGATTTACCAAAGTGCTGATTTTCTCTTTATCATTCCCATTTTCCCTGTTGAACTTTCTTCTTGAAGCCTAGGAGCTTTTTACCTACTACAAGTACAATTCGTTTAAATGTTTTATATGTTTTCTTGACATTACATGTTAGATGAGGGGCTGAAAGGCTCTTTGCCACGCCCTCTATTTCCAAGAATATGCTGTGTATTCCCTTTAGTCTGACATAATAAGATATAATATCTGATATAATAAGAAAAGTGTCTAGGATGGAAACAAAAGGTTGCAAGGACCAGGAGTTATGAGACAAAATCAGATAATTAACAAAAAAGGCCAAATTCAAAGACAGGAGAAAAAAAATACAAACTCAACAAAGCCCTATACGGAAAAAAACAGAAGCAAAGTCAAATAGATACACCAAAAAATCCTGTCTCTATGAAAACATTTATAGCACTAGGTGCTACCACATGAGAAATTGTTTGTGACATCCAAAAATTTTAAATTTTTATAGGGGAGCAATGATGACACAAAATGTCATGTGATTGCAGTATTAGATGACTAGCAATGGGCATCCCAACCTGAAAACTATACCTCCATGGCTATTCAGACAGGCATAGGTGAGCCTCCAAAAACAGAACAGAAAATGGCGGCGAAAGTGACCTAAAACAACAAACAAAAAGATGCTGTGAAAATGTAAATCTAACAATAAAATGCTTTCAGAATCAAAAAACAGAGGTTGAAAATAAAAAAGCAGTCCATTGGAACACTTCAGCATGGTTTGCAGTGAAACTTCGAAACTCATTCCAAGGGTGCAGGAAGAAAGCTGTTACCTGCTGTTTGGATGCATTTTCATGCATTAATTTTACGCATGTCTGCCTCTCATTTAGTGTTAAAATGAAGTTTTTTTAGTGAAACAACAAGTAGAGGAGTCATTTCCTGTCATGTGTAGACCTTTTTATAAGCTATGAGACATGTGTTATGAGTGTTCCAGTAGTACAATGCACACTTTATCAATAATTATGAGAGTCTTGCTGGTTGTAATCCTAAAGACATGTTGGAGGCAGGAACTATTCTCAAAATATTACTTCATAGTGATCTGAAAACTGCAAATGATGGTGACAGCAAGGGCTGAGTTCCAAAGTAGTGCAGAGAAAGTGAAGTAATGTGCACAAAAGTGCATTTTGTTGCATCTTCAGATGAAAAGGATGCAGCATGTCGCACTGCATTTCTCTCCAATAATGAAAATCACAGCCATAAACTATCATTGTTTTACTGGTGTGGTGCAGATTTACATGAATTACATGACGATGGAAAAAAACGCACGTAAAGGCAAAAAGTGTGAACAAGGCTATAGGGAGCAATATCTGTAGTTTTAACCCCCTCCTCCCTTTAAAAAAACAACTTTTTTATTGAGTTTCCTGGTTGTTAAATCGCCTGCTAATTTTAATTTATTGTCAATTTTATAATACTTTATGTGGAACAAAACTCCGCAGTTACACTCATCACTGCCTGAGGCCATTTTACTTTAGTTCTTTTGATTATTAAACAAGCAGCGTTATCTATTACTGTTATGTTTTCCCTGGCCTGACTGCTAATACTTTTTTTTTTTTCTGGAGAGCGTTAAAGAGGCTACACTCAGATATTAGAACTGTTGTAGCTGAATAGTGTAACAATAAGAGGACAGGCGCTTGTATTTCTTTGTTTTTCATTATTCCATACTACTGGCAAGCAGTTTTACATGTCACAATATATGGTATGATGTATGATACATTGACGTACTAGATTAAAATGAATATTACATGTTTCCTTTTGGTTGTAAAGTCAGATTAATTAAGAAATTCATAATAGTACATATTGCATTAGTAAACAGTGTGATATGACAGTGCCAGATGTTCTAGTTAAATTCCTGGCTTGATCGGTCACTTTCATTTGGACATATACCACATGCCAGTGAGGATTTTCTCTGCATATTTGGGTTTTCACTCACCTCACAAATGCACTTAGGTTTATATCAGGGGTGTCGAACTCCAGGCCTGAAGGGCCGCAGTGGCTGCAGGTTTTCATTCTAACCCTTTTCCTAATCAGTGACAAGTTTTCACTGCTAATTAATTCCTTTTCCCTTCATTTTAATAGCCCTGTTTTTAAGGATTCAGTCCTCTGAATTGATCAGTTTCTTCATTAAATGACAACCAAAAAGAAATGAGATGCAAGACGAGCCAACAGATGACCAGCTAAATTGGAACATCAAACTCCAACCAATTTCACTCCAGCCAATCTCTTAATGAGAAGCCAATTCTTGCTGTTAATTAAACCCATTATTTAATTCCTTGACTTGTTGTTGCTCTCATTCTGCCACAGCAGACATTTCCAAAACTCTTGATTTTTGTATTTTTTTCTAAGAACACCGTTCAAATGTTTAGGTGACCTGAGAGATCAACCTTCCTGAGACCACCTTCACCTTTCTTTATTTTCAGACATTGTGTGATGGGCACAGGTCAACTGGTCATGTGGCAGCTCGTATTGTGTCTCATTAATGTTTGCCTGCTAATTAAGGAAAAAGAAATAACTAAGGGGCCTGAGTCACGTTAATTAAAACTAAGGGAAAATAAGTCAATTAGCAGCAAAAACTGGTCACTAATGAAAAAGATGGTTAGAATGAAAACCTGCAGCCACTGCGGCCCTCCAGGACCGGAGTTCGACACCCGTGTTTTACATTAACTAGGGACTCTAAGTTGGGCTAATATGTTTGTCTTTGAATATACTGTGATGTGGTGAGTCCCAGTTGCATCTTGTGCCTAACGCTACAGTCAAAGGCAGCCCAAGACCCAGAACTGAAATAGGCAGGTTTAGAAAATGGATGAATGCATGCATGTATGGGACCAAAGAAAGAATTGTATTGACATATTGAAGAAACACTATTTCGAAGCCTGCAAGTCCATCTTTCCCTTTACTTACATTTATTTTAACAACAACTATGAGTTTATTGATTTATTAAAATCTGTGTAAAATGATAAATGAAACGGTTTTTTAAAGTTAAACTAAAAGATTAATGCTTTTTATACACTTTTATTGCTAAAAATAGTTTAATATTGTATGAACAAGAAGCAGACTGGTGTTGACTGGAAACAAATTCTAATGCTAGATGCCACAAAGGATATTTCAGTCTAACTGTGAGACCTTTCTGTCATTCTGCTTCGCATGAGTTTTGGTCTCTTTGAAGCTATTGCACAAGGCTTTGCATTAAGCAGTCTTACCTTTATTAAACCTCAGAGAGATTTTATTGCTCTTTAACATTAGCATTACTGCCAGGAATGTTTCTATTCATTTGATGTGTTTGAAAGAAATGTGAGCGCTTACAAAAATCCATTTGGAGGAAGTGCCAAAAGAGTGAAATAAATGTCAGAAAAGCATTACAAGAGCTTTCAGATCTTTGCTCAACTTCAAAGTACCTTTGTACTTATATTCCACCAATGTATACCTTACCACTTTTGATATTAAAAACTATATTAGTTGCATAATTAATCCCAAAATATATTAAAAAGTATATATACACATGCAGTATATATATATATATATATATATATATATACAGTGCATCCGGAAAGTATTCACAGCGCATCACTTTTTCCACATTTTGTTATGTTACAGCCTTTTTCCAAAATGGATTAAATTCATTTTTTTCCTCAGAATTCTACACACAACACCCCATAATGACAATGTGAAAAAAGTTTACTTGAGATTTTTGCAAATTTATTAAAAATAAAAAAATTGAGAAAGCACATGTATATAAGTATTCACAGCCTTTGCCATGAAGCTCAAAATTGAGCTCAGGTGCATCCTGTTTCCCCTGATCATCCTTGAGATGTTTCTGCAGCTTAATTGGAGTCCACCTGTGGTAAATTCAGTTGATTGGACATGATTTGGAAAGGCACACACCTCTCTATATAAGGTCCCACAGTTGACAGTTCATGTCAGAGCACAAACCAAGCATGAAGTCAAAGGAATTGTCTCAAGGCACAAATCTGGTGAAGGTTACAGAAAAATTTCTGTTGCTTTGAAGGTCCCAATGAGCACAGTGGCCTCCATCATCCGTAAGTGAAAGAGATTCGAAACCACCAGGACTCTTCCTAGAGCTGGCTGGCCATCTAAACTGAGTGATCGGGGGAGAAGGGCCTTAGTCAGGGAGGTGACCAAGAACCCGATGGTCACTCTGTCAGAGGTCCTCTGTGGAGAGAGGAGAACCTTCAAGAAGGGCAACCATCTCTGCAGCAATCCACCAATCAGGCCTGTATGGTAGAGTGGCCAGACGGAAGCCACTCCTTAGTAAAAGGCACATGGCAGCCCTCCTGGAGTTTGCCAAAAGGCACCTGAAGGACTCTCAGACCATGAGAAAGAAAATTCTCTGGTCTGATGAGACAAAGATTGAACTCTTTGGTGTGAATGCCAGGCATCACGTTTGGAGGAAACCAGGCACCGCTCATCACCAGGCCAATACCCTCCCTACAGTGAAGCATGGTGGTGGCAGCATCATGCTGTGGGGATGTTCTTCAGCGGCAGGGACTGGGAGACTAGTCAGGATAAAGGGAAAGATGACTGCAGCAATGTACAGAGACATCCTGGATGAAAACCTGCTCCAGAGCGCTCTTGACCTCAGACTGGGGCGACGGTTCATCTTTCAGCAGGACAACAACCCTAAGCACACAGCCAAGATATCAAAGGAGTGGCTTCAGGACAACTCTGTGAATGTCCTTGAGTGGCCCAGCCAGAGCCCAGACTTGAATCCGATTGAACATCTCTGGAGAGATCTTAAAATGGCTGTGCACTGACGCTTCCCATCCAACCTGATGGAGCTTGAGAGGTGCTGTAAAGAGGAATGGGCGAAACTGGCCAAGGATAGGTGTGCCAAGCTTGTGGCATCATATTCAAAAAGACTTGAGGCTGTAATTGCTGCCAAAGGTGCATCGACAAAGTATTGAGCAAAGGCTGTGAATACTTATATACATGGGATTTCTCAGTTTTTTTATTTTTAATAAATTTGCAAAAACCTCAAGTAAACTTTTTTCACGTTGTCATTATGGGGTGTTGTGTGTAGAGTTCTGAGGAAAAAAATTAATTTAATCCATTTTGGAATAAGGCTGTAACATAACAAAATGTGGAAAAAGTGATGCGCTGTGTATATATATACATATATATATATATATATATATATATACACATTGTGATAGACGCTTGGAGGAACTAGGGACCGGGAAAGCGGCACTTCTCTTCCCTGGGCACCTGGACCATAGACATAGTATTACTAGACGCCTCATGACCAGCAGCATCGTACGTCAATGTTGCCGCCATATTGCAAGTGGCACTGCTGTGGAGTGAAATAATGGATAAAGATGCCTCACGCATGTGCTGCTTGGAATTGTACAAGCCGCTGTATGCTCCAAACCAGATCACAGGGATTGTTTTGGTTATATTTGGCCATTACAAAATCCTGTTTTATAATCTTAACTTTAGCTACGTCAGGCTAAGCTAGCAAAGCTATGCATTTATGTGCTCAAGTGAACCTCCAAACAACATTTTAGCTAAACGTATTTAGTCACTACCTATGTAGATTGTTGTCAGCTGTTAACATTTCTCAAACTTTGAAAGGAAGCAGTGGGAGGTACCCCCTAGACGGGATTTTGAGAAAGCTGTCCTGTGATGTGTGCCATGCTAGTTTGGTAACAGATGCTGTACCGGCATCATATGATCAAAGCTACCACTTGCTCACATTAAAAAACAAAGGAGGTGTGATGATTCCTTCTGAGGGTACAGTCAAGGTGGTCAAAGTAGCTGAGCGTGTCATCCAACAGTCGACATTAGGGCATGCTGTAAGTGGATCTTTGATCAATCAGTTTGTTCAGGGTAAGATTGGTTCAGATGATGTGTTTTTTCTCAAGGAGCTCATTGAGGAAACAGAGTTTGAAATTGACAACCATCATTTTATGCTCATGTCTTTAGTTGTGTCTGTTTTCCACAAACTAAGGCTGCACCATATTGCCAGACTGAATTCCTAAATTACAGAGTGGCAACACACGGAAAAGGCTATGTAAGACAGTTCTGTTTCATGGATTTTAGATCCTGTCCTGTATATATTTAAGTAACCACATTTTGTGTGTGTGCGCATGTGAGAGAGAGAGAGATTGAAAGAGGAATGAGTGAAATCCATCCATCCATTTTCCAACCCACTGAATCCGAACACAGGGTCACGGGGGTCTGCTGGAGCCAATCCCAGCCAACACAGGGCACAAGGCAGGAACCAATCCTGGGCAGGGTGCCAACCCACCGCACGACACACACAAACACACACCAAGCACACACTAGGGCCAATTTAGAATTGCCAATCCACCTAACCTGCATGTCTTTGGACTGTGGGAGGAAACCGGAGCGCCCGGAGGAAACCCATGCAGACACGGGGAGAACATGCAAACTCCACGCAGGGAGGACCCGGGAAGCGAACCCGGGTCTTCTAACTGCGAGGCAGCAGCGCTACCACTGCGCCACCATGCCGCCCACATGAGTGAAATGTTTTCAGAAATTATTAAGCCAATTTGTATATAATAAAATTGTTTATTTTTGTCATTGAATGTATCATTTCACTGTTAAAAGAAAGACCAGACTGACAGTTGCAGTCTTACTATTTTGACTTTCAGACATTGGTCAAGTTTTCGTCTCAATAATTAATAATAATAATAATAATAATACATTTTATTTAATAGGCATCTTTCTTAGCACTCAAGGACACCTTACAATAAAATTAAACATTAGTAAAATTAAAACAAGAGAATGATAAATCAAAAGCAATAATTAGCAAACAAACAAAGATAACTGGCAGTAACAATGCAAAATTCACAATTGGTATGCCAGTTTGAAAAGATAAGTTTTGAGGGTAATTTCAAAATGTGTTATTGAATCGAGCTGACATATATGAGAGGGAAGAGAATTCCAGTTGAGAAGCACTATGAGAGATGCTCGAGCTCCCAGAGCACTGAGTGTGATGTGTGGTACAGAAAGTAGACCTGCAGATGAGGATCTGAGTGAGCGAGAGGGAGTGTAAGTCTGGAGGAGATCAGTGAGGTGGTGGAGAGTTTTAAATGTTAAGAGCAGTATTTTGTATTGTATTCTGTAGTTAACAGGGAGCCAGTGACGCTGAGAGAGAATAGGTGTAATGTGTTCAGTGGATTTAGAACAGCAAGGTTATTATCCTGGCAGCAGAATTTTGTATACGTTGTAAGCGATGGATAAGTTTTTGTGGGATGCCAGATAGAATAGCATTACAGTAATCTGTACGTGAGGTGTCTAGGGCATTAACCAATACTTCCGTACTGTGTTGCGTAAGAACTGGACGAAGTCTAGAAATGCTTCGGAGATGGAAGAAGTCTGAGAAATGTTACTTATATGGGAAGAATTATTTAATAATAATATAATAATAATATTAGTAATAATTAATAATAATAAATAATTGCCATTATTAGTGTATAAATGGATATAAATAATTGCATTTAAATGACTCACCAAAATCTGTTGTATGTAAATTATACTGTTTTAAATGTTATGGTTTTTTCATCAGAAAACCCAGTTTCCACATTTACCTGTATTAGTTTAAATTGCACTTTTGCCACTCGCAATATGGCGGACGCGCTGACGTATCGTGTCAACTGGGCAACACAGTGAATGTGGCGTCTATCTATATATGTCTATGACCTGGACGGTCCTTGATCCCTGGGGGACAGTGCTTCCGGTACACCAGGAAGTTCTGACAGACCAGGGATGGTGTACACCCGGAGCACTTCCGGGTGCAAGGGCAGCACTTCCGCCACACTAGGAAACGCCACATTCAGGGCATTATAAAAGGGGCCACCTCACTCTCTTTGAGGAGCCAGAGTCGGGTGGAAGAGGACGGAGCTTGCTAGACAGGAATGGAGGCGGCCTGAAGGACCAAGTACTGAGTGTAATTGTGTAAATAGTTTTGTAAATAGTGGAATAAATGTGTGTGTGTTTGGACATTGCGGTGTTGTGCCTATACAGTAGGCCATTATTTGTCCCCATGTGACAATACTTTCACTTTTTACAGAAGCTCATAGATAGATAGATAGATGGATAGATAGATACTGTAGTCAGAACACACACCAGATTGACCATACAGCAAGAAAATTCCAAAGAAAGAAAACCTCTGACTTAACAGTCACAGTCACATTATGCAGGTGTATTGCTCTTGCTGTTAAGGAGGAGCCCCAGTAGTGTTTCTTGACACACTTCTGCTGAATAATTTTTAGCTGAAAGTCTTCAGTGTTAGTGTGCCAGAGAGAGGATGTGCAGTATTGTTTATAATGACAAGGGGTCCAGAGTGTGTCCTATAACTGGGCCTCTCTTGAAATAATGTTACCAGACAGGCAAACAGAGTAGAAAATTGCACTGACCTTCACATAGTTATAGAATATGTGAAAGATATCATTACTCACATTAAAGGAACGCAGTTATCTAAGGGAAAAGAGACTGCTCTGCCCTTTTTTATATAGTCCAGACCAGACATAGATGCGAAAGTGCAGTAGAAGTCAATAACCAGTTGCTTGGTTTTGCTGATGTTAAGTTGCAGATATTTTATATTTTTATAAAGTTCTTCATCTGACTGCTATTCTCTGTCTTATTCCCCTTATCAACCCATACGTGCAGGCAGAGTCATCTGAGATGTACAGTATATAGTGTATATAGTGTAATGCTGTGCGGTACCTGCTAGCGCGGACCCAGTGGATTCATGTTCATTTTATGCTTCTTTAGTTGTTTGCTATCCTTGAAAGCATTACTAGTTTTAAGACAAACAAAAAGCATGCAGCTTTCCAGAGTTACCATTTTTATAGGGGCCCTGCCATTGGTGATGTAATGCCAGCTCATATGTTTGATGACTCATCCTTGGCTGATTTAATTTGTCCAACGTTGTTGCAATATATATATATATATATATATATATATTGTGACGTGCACGCAGCCCGTTCACGCTACACGTCCTGTTTGAACAGCGCCTTCACTGCCCTGTCATGCAGCTATGAGTCTGTCGGCCATAGAAAACTCATCATCGCAACAACGTGTGCTCACAGCTCCCCACGCAGAGCATCTGTCGGCCAGGGGCTGATCGCCAAGCTGTGGGGTACTTTAATTCAGCCAATAACCTGGCTCACTCTCTCTTTGTCCCCTCTCCTCCAGGACGATCCGTTCCCAGTCACGGATCCGCAGTCACCAGACCAACCTGATGAGGACTGATGGAGGGAGCCGAGGCGGAATGACTAATGAAGTCACTGCTTGTTTGCTGTGTTTGTTTGTCATGGAGTGGTACCTCCTGCTTCAATAAATATACTTGCTGTTCCCGTTTGAAGGTTGTTAATAAAGCTAATCATTCTGAAGACTGAGACCCAGCCTTGTGTTTTGGGGTGCAAGACAGTGACTCACACATCACAATATATATAGTGTAATATATATATACAGTACTGTGCAAAAGTTTTAGGCAGGTGTGAAAAAATGCTGTAAACAAAGAATGCTTTCAAAAATGGAAGTGTTAATCATTTATTTTCATCAATCAACAAAATGCAGTGAATGAACAAAAGAGAAATCTAAATCAAATCAATATTTAGTGTGACCACCCTTTGCCTTCAAAACAGCATCAGTTCTTCTAGGTACACTTGCACACAGTTTTTGAAGGAACTCGGCTGGTAGGTTGTTCCAAACATCTTGGAGAACTAACCACAGATCTTCTGTGGATGTAGACTTCCTCACATCCTGCTGTCTCCTCATGTAATCCGAGACACACACGATGATGTTGAGATCAGGGCTCTGTGGGGGCCATACCATCACTTCCAGGACTTCTTGTTCTTCTTTACGCTGAAGATAGTTCTTAATGACTTTGGCTGTATGTTTGGGGTCGTTGTCCTGCTGCAGAATAAATTTGGGGCCAATCATATGCCTCCCTGATGGTATTGCATGATGGATAAGTATCTGCCTGTATTTCTTAGCATTGAGAACACCATTAATCCTGACCAAATCTCCAACTCCATTTGCAGAAATGCAGCCCCAAACGTTCAAGGAATCTCCACCATGCTTCACTGTTGCCTGCAGACACTCATTATTGTACCACTCTCCAGCCCTTCGACGAACAAACTGCCTTCTGCTACAGCCAAATATTTCAAATTTTGACTCATCAGTCCAGAGCACCTGCTGCCATTTTTCTGCACCCCAGTTCCTATGTTTTCGTGCATACTTGAGTCGCTTGGCCTTGTTTCCACGTCGGAGGTATGGCTTTTTGGCTGCAACTCTTCCATGAAGACCACTTCTGGCCAGACTTCTCCGGACAGTAGATGGATGTACCTGTGTCCCACTGATTTCTGCCAGTTCTGAGCTGATGGCACTGCTGGACATCTTCCGATTATGAAGGGTAATAAGCTTGATGTGTCTTTCATCTGCTGCACTAAGTTTCCTTGGCCGACCACTGCGTCTACGATCCTCAAAGTTGCCCGTTTCTTTGTGCTTCTTCAAAAGAGCTTGAACAGCACATCTTGAAACCCCAGTCTGCTTTGAAATCTTTGTCTGGGAGAGACCTTGCTGATGCAGTATAACTACCTTGTGTCTTATTGCTGTGCTTAATGTTGCCATGACATGAAACTGTCTTCCACAACATCACCTTGGTAGCAGAGTTTAGCTGTTCCTCACCCAGTTTTAAGCCTCCTGCACATCTGTTTCTGTTTCAGTTAATGACTGTGTTTCAACCTACGTGTGACATTGATGATCATTAGCACCTGTTTGGTAGAATTGGTTGATCATACACCTGACTAGAATCCTATAAAATCCCTGACTTTGTGCAAGTGTACCTATAAGAATTGATGCTGGTTTGAAGGCAAAAGGTAGTAACACCAAATATTGATTTGATTTAGATTTTTCTTTTGTTCGCTCACTTTGCATTTTGTAAATTGATAACAATAAACAATCATTATTTATATTTCTGAAAGCATTCTTTGTTTACAGTATTTTTTCACACCTGCCTAAATCTTTTGCACAGTACTGTATATTTTGAAGAAAATATAAATAACAAAGATGATGGTTTGGTGAGTCCACCCTATATATTGTGACAATAAGCAAAAAAAACAGTGAGTAATCATATAAGACTGAGTCAGAATACAGACTGATCAGCAGAATGAATGCTTGGGATTTTATAAGTGGATGACAGGAAGAGGATGGATCTCTGGCAGAAATGAGGCCTGCAGGAGGGCGTAAGGGAAGAAGTGGAAGTGGGTGGTGTCTTAACTGTTTTTTCCTTCTGGTGGTCTGTTGTAGAGGGAGAAAAGGGATTAGTACCGTTCATTAACCCTTTACTCCCAGTTAAACCCTTAGACTGCCTCCCAAACACACACACACACACATATATATGTCCTGCGGTGGGTTGGCACCCTGCCCAGGAATTGGTTCCCTGCCTTGTGCCCTGTGTTGGCTGGGATTGGCTCCAGCAGACCCCCGTGACCCTGTGTTCGGATTCAGCGGGTTGGAAAATGGATGGATGGATGGATATATATATATATATATATATATATATATATATATATATATATATATATATATATATATATACACACTATATATATATATATATATATATATATATTGGGGGAAATAAGTATTGAAAGTGAAAAACTTTTTTTTAGTAAATATGTTTCCATTGAGGCTATTCACATGAAATATTGGTATTAGCTCAAGAAATCTAAAGAATTCACAGCATTCACAACTGGGTCCAGCAAGTCAGCTTTGTCATCTCAACTATATACATAGCACAAATAGAGATGAAATGATTTGTGTGTAGAACCCCAGTGCAACGTGATACTAACTAAAAACAGAAAAATTAAAAGTCAAAGGTTCAGTACAGTTAGTGTTTGCTGCTTAAGAGTTGTAGAAGCATGAAAAATCAGAGGAAGAATTAAGAGAAACAGCATTATTATGATCTTACATGACGTCAGCAGCATGTAGCAAGAGAAATGTAGGCAGCAAAAGAAGTGTGTGGATATTACTGTGCAGATTGTAACAAACAGACTCCTAGCAGAAAGACGTTCCACAGTATTCTGCAGTAAAATAAAGTGAAAGAATGCCTATAGAGGATCTCAGAAGAATTTGCAGACATGGATATACTGTTTATACGTACAGTAAGCGTGTTAACAGAAGATTAGTCCAACATATATGTAGCTCTAAGTATAGAAATACTGGGAACAGGCAGTGTAGTTAAAAGCACATTTCACACATGAGTGTGAGTGTAAGGTCTCTGTAGTAGGCAGACCATGGTTTCCGATGGTTTATCCTCATTGTCATGTGGGTCAGGGGGGCAGCAGGGTGTTGAGGAGCCTCACAGCTGGTGGACAGAGACTGTTACACAGTCTGGCAGAGTAAGAATGAATGCTGTGGTACTGCTTACCAGATGGTATGACAACAAAGAGTCATTGGAAGGGGTCCACAATACTATAAGCCTTCTGTACACTTTTTTGGTAACTGTCTTGGAGAGATGCGAGAGAACCCTTTAATGTTTTTCTCTGCTGTCCTCACTATCTGCGGCAGTCATTTGTGGTGTGAGGTGCTGCAGTTCTCACATCAAGTAGTGATGCAGTAGTTCGGGATGCTCTCCGTAGTGCTCCAGTAGAACATGGAGAGGATGGGGGTCTTTCTCTATTTAGGCATCGTAGGAAGTGGAGACACTGTGTCACCTTTTTTTCCACAGCTGAGTGTCCAGATAAGGTCTTCTGCAATATGCACTCCCAAAAACTGCACTTTCCTCTCCTCAGATGGTTCACCACCTATGCAATCTCAGTGAGATTGGGTGGTTCACAGCTAATTGGAGGATCAGCCTTGAGAACCCTGGACCCAGAGATATCCAATGTCCTAGCCAGAGGATCAGCTTTGAACAACTGCTCAAAGTAGCCAGCTAAGCGGGTCACAACTGCATTCCCTGCTGGTTCCCGAATGGGCACCGATATGGTGGGCTGCTTCCATCTAGTGCCTGGGGGGGATTAAATATCCTTCTGAGACAGTCCTTCTCTGTCCTCTTCTTCTGTCGTAGCCAGGGAAGTTATGAAGATCGTGTCCGGTCGAGATGCCTGTCCATTTATTTGGGGCTTCCCGTCCAGGTAAGGAACCATTTGTTCTGGCTGGGATGTCCATCCACCCATTAGGGCTGCCAAGTCCAGGTGCGACCTCCTTCCCTCTTTTGGCCGGGATGCCTTTTGTTCCCATGGGGCCTCCCGTCTATGGTAAGGGATCTTCCTGGTTCCTGGTGTCCCACCTACAATATAGTAATGCATTGACATCTGTTAGTTATTTGAGTTTTTTATTTCAAAAGGAATGCCCAACTAAATGGCAAAACTTAAAGGAGTTTTGAAAAAACAGGTAAGAAGAACAAATAAACCAAAGTGAAATGTCTTCCTTTAAAGCAACACCTTTTTGTATTTTCTGCTTTCTCTAATCTCCATGAGCAAGATGTTATACTTTATAGACTTGTAACAGAATTCATTTTATAAACCTTTTTCAAACTGACATTAACAATGCTGTTCAGGTTGGGTTAATCGCCAGTTCTAAGCTGTCATAGGAGTACTGTATGAATGTGGGTACATGAATGAGTGGGCTCTGCCATGGACTTGGCACCCTTTTCAGGTCTGTTTCCCATCTTGTACAGAGCACGACCTGAATGGGCTTTTACGCCTGTGACTTTGAATTGAATTAAGTAAGTTTTATGATGAATGAATTATTTTTTGATGGGTATTGCCTTTGATAACCAATTCCTATTTATTTTGCATGGCGTTTTGGATATGTTAATCTATGTTTTCAGTTCTGTGCGTGATGTGAAATTGAAATTTTGTGACTCATATCTCATGATGGGTCAAATAGGCAGTCACAATAGGAGAAAGGCAGATAACTTTTTATTTTCCAAATAGCAGAATCCACCTGATGTTCTCAGGCCAGCCCAGAGATGCAACCTCTGCAATGTGTTCGGGGTCCATTGTAAGGTCTCTATACTTCTTGTCATGTCCAGTACAGTATCAGTCACAACTGCCTAACCAGCATCCTTATAAGAGCAGTGCCATCATCTCAAGATTGTCCAGGATGTTCTTTCAAAATATTTAAAACATTTTTTTTTCCACAAATAAATGGAGTTTAAAAGTACTTTGTTCAAAAAATGCCAGTATAAGTGACTTTGAAACTGTACCAGTCTACTTTCTAATGTCACTCCAGTTTTAGAACCTTTATTCTGATAAAGAGTTTTTAAAACTAAAATCCTCAGCCATGTATTTGTTGTGTTAACTCCCATTAATCTCACTGTTTACATTTACTTTACCAGTGAAAAACCTACTCACGTCTTATGGTGTTCACATAGAGCTACATATTGTACGATAATAAAATGATGCCTGTGCTAGTCTTTCCTACATTTGAACCAGATTCTTTCATCTTGTAAAAAGAAATGGCAGCTTAGAAGAGACTTTTTTAGTTCCATTCAAAGTCAAAAATAATGAGCCAACAACATTGTTTTTGTTGTTCATTAGTGTGTGAATACTGCAGGAAAAAGAGTTAAAATAGCAATTAAAACTTTGCAGGGCTTGCCTGTCCTCTGCCTGTAATTGGTGTATTTCTCACTGCAATACGGAACGAAGTGATTATGGTTTAGTCAGTGCTTTCAAGCTGTTTGCCTGCCTTCATTTTCACATGCATCACCATTAAATTACAATCTCACAGCAAGCTAGGACTGTTATTCTTATTCATCATATAATTCATATGTATTTTTTGTTTGTCAATATGGGAAGTATAAACAAAATCAACTTCTTGAAAGGTCTGTCTTTTCTTCCATTTTATTACTGAAAGCAGGTTTTCTACATCACAAAATGTTACGAACAAAAGGAATATTGAGATGGCATAGGACGCAAAGGGACCGTTTGAGAGGGATTGGGTGTCACCAGGAGGGCAATGGTGTTGTTATTAACAGTAAATGCTCCAGTAAAGGCAACTGCACAGTATAGAATTGATGGAAGCTTCAGAAAAGGTCAGGTGATGTCCCAGGCCATTAGATCATAGCAGGAACCCAAAGGAGATCAGGAAGTACAAGAGCAGTCTTTGATTTCTGGCTCTTTAAATCTGTATTGGATTTGGAGCTGATAGCTTTAGTGCTTATAAGATCACCTTTGATCCAATAAAATGCCATGACATAACCTTGAATATAATCTCTGATTACGTTTTTATGGTCATTTTCTTGCTAGAATGATCAAAATTATAAGGAGAAAGTAAGGGTTTCCTTGAGGGAGAAAAATAATCAAAAGAAAAAGGAGATAAGGAAAGACTTGAGTAGGTAAAAATGTCAGAATGATGCCGTTAGGCAAATTAGGTGCACAGTATTGCTGTAGTGTGATAGAATGCTTTAATGTTTATTTTGTTAAATGCAGTTTTCTAACTCTTTTACCAAACTTTACTTTTACAGAGAAGTATAGAAATAGGCAAGCTGATAGTTTTATTCCTGATATAATATCAGAGTTCTTGTTCCAGGAACACTCATTCATCTCCCTCCTTTAATTTAAAAAAGTCCTTCCTTATTTATTCACAAAAATACCTGCAAAATCTTCCACGTTTGCATGTAGAAAAATCTATCACCTAAATTGTCGGAGCAACTAGGTTTCTAAATCTGGTATTAAAAAATATAAACTTGTGTCCCTCCACTATGATGTCAAAGGCTACATTTAAAGCTGATTGTTTAAGGTGCATGGTCTATAATGGACTAGCAACCATATGGACATAAGGAACAAGTTACCTACTAGTGTGCTGGGAATTATCACCTTGGGTTTACTCATCTTGGGTGCACCCAGGAATGTGTGCTGCCCAAATGGCCTATTTTAATTTTTAAAAAGCATTTTTTACCCATTCCCATTACCGTTTTTACAAAGAACAGACAAAGGTGAATCAGTCATTTCATTTCATCAACATTATTTGATTTGGTTAGCGGTATCTGCCCTCTTCTTGATCACATAAGAATGGTTAATGATTTTTAAAGCTGAAAGGTGTAAGTTATTCCTGGAGGTAGGTAATGTTAGGAAGGTCAATAGGCCAAAAATAAGTGTAATGCATTTTGTCAAATGCCTGATATCCACATCTACATGTCTTACTTCCAGCCTACCATCTAGCTTCTGCATTTGTATTGTTTGCAACTGGAACAAAAGCAATGGAAAACAACAATCTCACTCTTACTCATCAATGGGCAGGAAGTAAAGGCATTAGAGAATTTCAGGTTCTTGGGAACAAATGTTTGTAACTCTCAAACACGAGAGGTGAATTTACCCTTTACAGTTATGAAAGCTCTTCGGAAGCTGTTTTATTTTAGACAGTTAAAAGAAACTTTAAAAATCTCATGTCGGCAAAATTAAAGAGCTCAGAAGATTGATCCTGAGAGATTTACACATTTACAGACATTGAACCTGTGGGGGGAAACTGGATCCATGGCTGAAGCTGGAGGAAAACATGAGAATATCATGGAGACTGTGTCATGCAACTTCTTCACCCATGCCCTCCTGGAAGATTGCCTTTGAGGCAACACTTTTGGAAGAATATGAATATGAAAAACCCGCTATATCCTAACTACAGGGTCACGGGGGTCTGCTGGAGCCAATCCCAGCCAACACAGGGCGCAAGGCAGGAAATAAACCCTGGGCAGGGTGCCAGCCCACTGCAGGGCGCACACACACACACACACACAAACCAAGCACACACTAGGGACAATTTAGAATTGCCAATGCACCTAACCTGCATGTCTTTGGACTGTGGGAGGAAACCGGAGTACCTAACCTGTAGTTAGGATATAGCGGGTTGGATAATGGATGGATGGATTGGGTCCCCAACTCCAGTCCTGGAGAGCCGCAGTGGCTGCAGGTTTTCATTCTAACCTTTTTCTTAGTTAGTGAGGTCTTTTTGCTACTAATTAACTTCTTTAGAATTAATTTTATTTGGTTGGACCTGACTTAGTTGGTCTTCTGTTAGATCACTCACTTTTCATTTCTGTTTAAGGAAAGAATGTAGCAATTCAGTGGAACAATGCAGAAATTCAGAGGAACAAATCTTAAAAGACAAGTCAATTAAAATTAATTCAAAAGAAGTTAATTAGCAGCAAAAACAGCTCACTAATTAAGAAAATGGTTAGAATGAAAACCTGCAGCCCCTGGGGCCATCCAGGACTGAAGTTTGAGATCCCTGGCGTAGCTGGATCTTGAATTGGACCACCATCAGTTGCTTGAAGGTAGATTTTTTTTGTGTTTCTATATTTGGGTTATGTTGAGTTCATACCATATTCAGCTCTGTCAATGTATTGAAAATCAGAAAATAATTGCTTCTCTAAATCAGTGGTACCCAAACTCGGTCCTGGGGACCCACTGTGACATCAGGTGTTTGTTCTGACCAGTTTCACAATCAGTAATAATAACTGGTCTCATTTAATTAGCTGGTCTTTTTCTCTTCTTTTATTCTGCATTCAGAAAAGCACAGCAGTATGGTTTTTACATGTATATTATATTTATAAATATTTCTATTTTTGGTATAGCTTTAAATGCTTAACTGTCTTTTGCTGTCTTCCTATTAATTTGTCCTTTTTATTTGCCCTTTTTCTGTGTAGATTTCTCTGTTAATTGTATCCTAATAATAACAATAAAAAAAGCAGATCAGACACCTGGACAAACAATACTGACTGACGAATGGCTGCTTCATTGTCAAACTCACCAATTAACCAAGAGTGGATTAAAGAACCAGAACACCTGCAAACACAGAATGAAAATCAGGACAAAAATATTATTAAAAAGTAAAAATAAATATAACTGCTTAGTATATTTTAATTAAAAATTTACCAAAGTTAGTTTTGTAATTTCAACATTGACCCTAAAATGCAGAAACTGGGAAATAACAGTTCCCTTAATAATGCAAGGTGTCCAATTAAAAACAGAAGTTGATAGGAACAAAAACATGTCAATTAAAATTCAAACATAAACAGATCACTAATTAAGAAAAGAGTTGGAATGATAATCTGCAGCCACTGTGGCCCTCCAGGATCGGAGTCGGGGACCCCGTTACATAATATTGAATCACAGAAGATTCTCTATTTTGACTCTATAATGTCAATGTGAAAACAGACCTCTGCAAAGTGATCTAAATTAACTGCAACTATAAAACACAAAATAATTGACTGAATAAGTATTCTTTCTCTTCTGTCTGACAAAGCCAAATCATCACTTGGGAAGTCAATCGGTTTTAGAAGTCACATAATTTGTTCAATGAAGATCAGCTGTCTGGGGTTTTAACTGGTTATACTGTATAAATGCACCTCATCTGGGAGGTCCTGCTTGTGGTGAGGCAGAATGGTGGCCTAGCCTACGCACGCACACACGCGAGCGACTCTTTCCATGAAAAAGTGACTGAAAGCACAAATCAGAGGATGGATACAAGAAAATTCCTAAGTCAATGGATGTCCTTTAAAGTCCAGTTATATCAATCATGAAGAAAATGGAAAGGGTATAGTACAGCTATAACTTTGCCTAGAGCAACTTATCCACAAAAACTGAGTTACTAGCTACAGTGTCTGAGTTTGAAGAGACTGTGCATACAACAACTGTTACCCGGGCACTTCACCAGTCATAGCTTTATGTGAAAGAAGGCAAAGAAAAACAACACATATGACATCTGTCTAAAGTTTGCAAGAAGGCATATGGGGGACTCTAGCATCAGCTGGAAGAAGGTTCTATGATCTAATGAGACCAAAATTGAGCTTTTTGGTTCTCAAACTAAATACCATGTTCAGGCAGAGTATATTACCAACAACACACCATCCCCTCCATGAAGCATGATGTTGGAAGTATTACACAACAAGTCTGGGTCTTAGTTACAGTGGTCTCGGTGTTCTGGCAATTTCGTAGATATGACTGAGTACATTAAACCTCAGAAACTGAATTTCAAATAATTTAATCTTGTAACGTCCATTTTTTTACTTATGAACGAAGCAAAAAGTCGTTTTGATGTGAATACATCGCATAGTACCATCTTCGTCACTATTTTCCCATTTTCAAAGATTTTGTGCGCATGTGTCACCAAATGCTACCAGCAGCATGTACAGCTGTGCAGTAAGATCAATCACAGGTAAGCAATAGAAACCAATTAAATGTGTGTCATGGGCTTCATATGAAGTACAGATGCTAAGAAAGGGGGGTGCCACTCTTAGAAGTTCCTCAACAAAGACAGCATATCTCAACTGAGGGATGAACTATCAGTTAGTGTGTCATAATCAGGGTTGAATTTTAGAGTCTTATAGTCTTTTTCTATTGTGGAAGCCATTTTGTTTAACCATTGTTAGGGTTGTGTCCTGCGTTTCTGGGGGCATGGTCTTCAGGGCCGTGACCTCAAGTTTATCAGCAGATGAGATAAAAGGTCAGCAGTTCCACTAAGTTTTATCTGATCTGAGGATAAAACCTTCAAGACCTTTACAGCAATTGTCTTTGTGATTGATTTTTGTGTCTTGCACAGTTTTTGACTTCTTGCCTGAATTTTGACAGTGATTCTTGTGTCTCATCTGGGTTTTCGGTTGCTTTGTTTTTACTTTCATTTGTTTTGTTTTGCCTTTTTTAGGGATCTCCCAGTTAAACCCAAAATTTAGTTTCCTGCTGAGCCAGAACATAGTGCTGTGGTGGGTTGTCTTGCCATCGTTATGCCTTTTCTAATTGGGGTGTGGCATCATTATCAAAAACTGTGGGATGTTCAAGGAAAAGGAAAACATAATGTAATGGTCCATTTTAGTTTAAATGTTTTGTATGTTAAAGTACAGTAATATTGTTTCACTGTCATTTTATTAATACATTTGAAATTCTGAAGCTTTCTGTTAAATAAGTAATAAAACATTATGTATTCTTGCTGATATTTTCATTATAAGGAATTTTCAGTGTAAGGTCTGACTTACATAAACAAGCTCTATTCCTTCTGACATTCATAAATAACCTGAGGGTCACCTGCATTGACTGTGCATCATTCTATTTGTGCAAGCTCCAGTAAAACAGATTCTATGTAACTGGTATTTATATGGAACTAGCAGGAGTACCCGGCTTTTCCCGGGAATCTATAACCGGTGAATTTCCTAAATGAAATAAACAGAACATAGAAATAGAACAAATAGTTTTCTGATTGACATTTTATTGTAATAGTCAATATAAGTGGTCATTCCAGGGCCTTTGGATACACTATATTGTTTGTTTTGCCTTGTGGTGTGAAAATGAACAAATTCTGAGGATTGCCCACTGTAGAACATGCTACGTAGAGTTGTCCGTGTGAAAAGCATGGATTTTCCAAATTGATGCGTTTAACTTGCAGTGATTGCCCTTGAGCCTTATTAATTGACATAGCAAAAGCCAAACGAACATGAAATTGTAGCTGTTTGAAATCAAAGGGTAAATCATTCGGAATCAGCAGAATTCTTGGTATGAAAACATCTTCACGTCTTGCGCCCTTGAAATAGACTTTTTTCTGGCATCAGAAGTGAACTTTCTAATTTTACATCTTTTTTTCAGTGGCATGGGTATATTAGCGAAAAGAAGGACAATTATAATGTATTACATGGTATTACGTACGGAATAAGCACCACAGTGAGATGAATGTATGTTATTTACAATACGTTGGAAAGCGAACAACTAGCACCAGTCAGTCAGAAAGACCAAGACTGAAATCGTACTGTGAGTCGGAAAGCGAGCAAATAGCACCACAAATACGTAAAGCCAGTCACGCGCACTAGGTCGTTCATGTTTTACATCCATACGGCAGTTCCCCTTCACCTGATTAAAGCAGTCAGCCTTCTCATACTTGGATACTTCTGTCCATCTGTTGGCAATTTAAAGAAACATTGGTAAAGAGCGATGCACAGGGACCAAACGTGCTGCTAGATGGCGCAGCCGTTAACGTCTGTTGCAACGTGTGGTCATCTTGTCGATCATAAATACGGGGACGTGTGCCGAACGTTGTGTCGGTGAAAAGGTGCCCTGCGCTTCACCACAAACATTTTTCCAAACCAAACATACCCCATGACCTCCTCCTGGTCATAAAGGAGCCCCATCCCCAGTTTGGTGGCGATCGGATGCCCGGTGCAGATTTGTATGGCGGACAAACAAACATAAATACACACATACATATATTGACTCTGCTTTATATATTAAGATTGAAGCAATAAAGTTAGTGTTGTGTTATATTCCTTCCCTTCTTCAAGGGCCAGGTTGTCATTTCCAGTTTCATCTCGATGTATTTTGTGTTACTTTTTCACACGAGTACTCAAACATCTATTACAAACAACTGTTGTTATTTCATTAAACCTAATATATTGCTCTTTACTCTATGTAGCTGCCATGGTATGGTAATGGTAATGGTAAGATATTTCTGACACTTTTTTTGATACTTTGGTTGGAAGTTTGTGGTAAGAGACAAAATGAAAATTAACTTGTTGAACTATATCCTTGCAATTTACAGATGCCACTATTATCTATATAGATTTCTTATATTCTCACAGACATAGAAAAGGAAACATTAAAAATGCTTAATTGTGCTCTGCCTTTATATTGCCTATTTCCCTTCTTGGACATTTAATAAGGTCATCACCATTTTATTTTCCGTAAAAGATCTTTAAAACTGAGGAAAACTGCATTAATGAGACTATACTTATAATTGTTTACAAATAATGCATGGATATTTATTCAGTTTGCAAGGAAAATTTAATTTGTGGTTTCTATATTCAAAAGTTTCAAGTTATTTTTGACTTAGCTCATTATGCAAATTTTTTATACTGTCATTTTTCATTATCATGATATGGACAAAGTGAAACATTAAAAATCAGTGAAAATCACATTGACGTTTTTCAAGGGGAAGTACATGTTTATTTTATGGCTCCAAATATTGACGTACATTTCCATTAACGTAAGTAAATATCCTATGTTGTATAACAAATGGAAGGAATTGAAATGTTAATGTCCTCTGCTAATATGTTTCTATTCAAGCCTTTGTGAGAAATCTATTAATAGTTTGAGCCAAATATTACCTGTATGAATGTAACTTCAATAAATTTGTATAAAGCTGTCTTCACTATGGTTTGGATCGAAATACTGCAGACTGTGAAATGTGAATCAGCAAGATACTTGTCAGTAAACACAGGAGCAGTTAATAAAAATAATCCATATATAACACAATAGCCATGCCAGGAAAAAAAAAAACGAACTGCAATATGATGTGAATGGGACACTCATTAGGATTGACTTGCCAGTGTGGTATGAGGTGGTTTCCAAGTCTTTGCAACATTCCTACCAGTTTCTAATGTGTTATTAATATCATCAGTGCATTTAATAATTTTATTTGTTTTCTTCTTCTTAGTTTAGAGAACAAAACTCTGATGAAAAATATTTCCTCGAGCATTAACTTCACTTCCCATGTGAGTTGTCTCTTTTTTGTTGGTGGTCGAAGCTTGTTTGAGCCCTTTTGTTTCCAAAGTTTATTTCAACAGCTCCCATAAAAACAGTAGAAGTTCAGTGCTACTGATCAAGTGACTTTGCACTATTTCCACAAACATCTTTTGTATTACGTATATCTTACAATATTCTCACATTTTCCTTGTCTGCACAGACCTTATTCAACAAATAGCCACAATGTCCCATGTTTCTGCTGATCTGGCCTTTCCTCATTTTTCACAGTTGTGATTTTTACTCTCGTCTTGTCTGTGGGACTGCATAACCTTTGACCAGTTGGTGACTCCCCCATATAGCTGGCCCATTAACCCAAACGTCTGGTCTCCTGTTATCCTGCTGGCCTGCTTCTCTATTTACAGTGGCAACTATTGGGTTTATGCAGCTTGCCATTACCCTCTGGTTTTACCTGCTTTGTTTAAAGGTTTTTAATCTTCGATACTGGCATGTTGCCTGTTGTGGCAAGGGGATGTTCCCATAGAAAACTTCCACTATTGGAGACACAGACCACCACAGAGGGCATGCAAGAGGTGAGAAATCTAACAAAATAAATTGGGACCGGATTGCCTTCTGTGAACGGAAAGAAGTTGTGTGGGTTTCAGTATTTCCTTGCACTATACAGATTGTGTTGGAACACAGTACACCATGTCACTATAAAGAGACACAGATTTAATTTCTCTCCTATTGAAATTCAAACGCCTTATAAAACAAATTTGAACTTGTAATCTTTCTGTATTTAAAATTTTGTTATTGTCATCCTTATGCTCTATTTTCATGTTCCAACACTTTCTTAAATGATCATGCTCATTCCTCCATTTGCTGAACTTCTGTGCTGCTCATGGTACCTGAAGAATCTTTTAGTATTCGTATAAAATTGTTTTATTTCAAAACCCTTGTCATTTCGACTTATCTGGCTCGCTTCATTGCCTTGGCTTTCTAGCCATTTGTATGTTTAGCTACATGATGGATATGATTAAATGGTCTTATGTCTACTTCTGTGACATTCATAAATATTGCTTAAAATTTCACAATCTGTATTATTGTTCACAAATCGATCTGGCAAATTTTTACACTGGGTGCCCTTCTTGATGCAGCCTGTGGAGAAATACCCTAGAGAGGAGAGGAATGAAGGTCAGTAGGCCCAAGACAGAATACATGTGTGTGAATGAGAGGGAGGTCAGTGGAATGGTCAGGATGCAGGGAGTACAGATGGCGAAGGTGGATGAATTTAAATACTTGAGATCAACAGTGCCAATTAACGAGGAGTGTAGAAGAAAGGTGAAGAGGAGAGTGCAGGTAGGGTGCAGTAGGTGGAGAAGAGTGACAGGAGTCATTTGTAACAGACGCGTACCAGCAAGAGTGAAAGGGAAGGTCTACAGGACAGTAGTGAGACCAGCTATGTTATATGGGTTGGAGATGGTGGCACTGACCAAAAAACAGGAGACAGAGCTGGAGGTGCCAGAGTTAAAGATGCTAAGATTTGCAATGGATATGATGAGGTTGGACAGGATTAGAAACGAGTACATTAGAGGGTCAGCTCAGGTTGGACGGTTTGGAGACAAAGCCAGAGAGATCAGATTGTGTTGGTTTAGACAGGGAGAAGAATGCTAAAGATAGAGCTGCCAGGGAAGAGGGAAAGAGGAAAGGCCTTTCCAGCATTACATTAAATAATTATATGAAGCAGAACTTCATATCACAGCTCAACATCATCTCTTGTTTGTTTGACATGGTGTAAGTAATTACAGTTTACATTTCAGCCTTTGACATAAAAGATGTTGACTTTATTATGAAAATATGGCAAATCAGTTCTTCTATAAAATTACAGTTTCATTTCTTTTTAATCACTGAAGTATATAGTATAATGAGTTAGTTTGTTTAACCACATGTGTTACACAAAAAACAATTAAAATTAGGATATACTGAATATAAATTTGGATGTTAAGATTAATCTCAATGTCTCAGTACAGCCCACTGAAACAATTAGTTTGGCTTTACTTAATATTAGTTCTCTAACTAGTAAGACACTTTAAATTAATTTTATTACTTATAAGAAAATACATTTTTTAACTTTGTGTGAAACATGGCTCTGTAGTGATGGTGGCAGAGTATAAAATGAAACAGCCCCTTCAAACTATATCTTTTTCACATGCTCTCACAAAGCAAATAAGATGGGGGCCTGGTGAATATTTTTTCAAATTACATATGCTGTTAAAGCATTACCGTGGGGAATTTTATATCCTTTGAATATCTTTCTCTCATTATTAAAAAAGTACCTCATTCTCTGTTACTTACTGTCTATCATCCACCAAACTATAATACCTCATTTATTACAGAATTTTCTGATCTTTTATGCTCAATTATAACTATTTATCATAGAATCTTAATAGTTGGTGATTTCAGTTTTCATTTTGATTATCAGCACAACCTTAAAGTAAGACAGTTTATGGATCTGCTGCATACTTTTTAAAATTTCTCACAGCCAAAGCATAAGGTCATATATTAGATTTAGCAACGTCCCACAGTTTTAAAATTGAAATGACATACAGTGCATCCGGAAAGTATTCACAGCGCATCACTTTTTCCACATTTTGTTATGTTACAGCCTTATTCCACAATGGATTAAATTCATTTTTTTCCTCAGAATTCTACACACAACACCCCATAATGACAACGTGAAAAAAGTTTACTTGAGGTTTTTGCAAATTTATTAAAAATAAAAAAATTGTGTGCCCAGTGGTCTTATAGCCTTAGGACCCCTTCTGATTTTGGTTTGTTCTCCAACATATCTTTTTTTTCAAGTTTTTATGTCCTCCCCAGAATCTGACCTTATCATCAGACTCAAAAATGGCACAATTATATATATAGAGAGACTCTTTATTTTACTAATTTGTTATCTCTTTTATGAAAGTATATATCAATGATTTATAGTTATTTATTCAGTATTATTCTTACATAATTTGATTTATTTTTTCTTTTCTTGCCACAGTTCATTTGACATCTTGTACACATCACAAAATGCAGTTAACAGGCTGACACACCTGTCATGTAGTCACTTACTGTAAGTGTCAACTGAATTCAATTAGCACAGTAAATGTATGATAAATAACAACAAAACAGTTATTTCTATGACACATTTTCTCTTTGACTTTCATTTGCACAGCTCTTGTCCTCATGTTAAACAATGGCAACTACAGATTCCTAAGAGTAGAAGCAAGCTTAGGTATCTCATGCTTGCACTAATGAAGCAATAAAACACACCTGGATAATCACAAACACCTATGACACCAATCGTCACAAACATTATGGTGTCTAGAAGTGGTGGGGTGTTTTAAGAGGTCAAGCAAGTTTTTTAAATATATAATTGGGTCCCGGGGTGTGCAGCCTTTGAATGGGTACAGGTGTGCACATGCAGGTGCTGCTCAGAGGTCAATTGAAGTGCTTGGCTGATTGCACATTCACATGCTAATGCAAGCAGGTCAGTCTGATGCCTCATTCACACCTCAAAGTGGGTGGAGGATAACATCTGCACCCGACTGGCAGTACAACATGGCAGAGAGGGAACAAAAAAATAAAGAAGAGGAGGTTAAAGGAAAGGAACAAAGAAAAGGACAGAAACAGAATAGAGCCTGTGGAATTTTTGAAGGGAAGCAGGAAAACAGGAATGTGATCCCCAGGTGAGCAGAGCAGGGCCAGATGGTCAAAAAGTGGGCAGAGGGGTAGATCCTGCAGAACATCTTGGAGCAGGAGCGACTAAGTGCTCCCGGTAACATCCCACAGACTACTGCATAGATGAAGCAAGCCGCAAAGCTCAACATAGTGCCCTGTGAATGCCAACAGACTGGCAACAGGGTCCCGAGTGGGAATAAGGTTTGTCTGTGCCTGCTGGTGGACAACTCCTTGTGCTGAAGTGTCCATAAAAGGTAAGCCGAGGAGATGTATGTTTGCCCTCGATTTTAAACTTGTTTCTATACAATATATTTATTGATTGATTTTAATCTCCACTTGACACTTTGATTTTATGAACTATTTATTGAAGAATGATTTAAAGCCCTGCCCTTTGGGACACTTTTGTTTGCTTGTTGGATTTTAATAAAAGCACTGAACACTTTGCACCAACCTCTTGCTGACTGTGTATGTCCTAATTTTCCCGGCCAATCTCAACTCATGACGATGGATGGTTCTGGGTTCAAGAGGCTCACAGCAGCAACCAGGCAGAGTGCGGCCAACCCGGACCATCACAAGGGTCTTTGTAGAAAAAGTGCTGTCATTTCTACATGCCGTGACCAGAATGTATGCAAATACTGAAATGTCTGCAATGTGCACTTTAAGCATGTCTGAATTATTTGATTAGTAATTTTAAACTGTGGAGAACAGGGGTACATCAAGGAAAAAAATGTGCCTTTGTCCCAAATATTATGGAGGGCACTGAATGTTTCAGTCTGAATATTATTACACATTCAGAAAATTTAAAAATGATAACTACTTTGACTCCCAGAGAGTAGCTTCATGGCTAATAAGCAATCAGAGTTCAAAGGTGGAGTTCCACCCAGCATCAGTAGTATTAATTTTTAGGGGTAACTTTAATTTTTAAAAATATTTGTAGATTGCTACAGCATTTGTTAGCACCAGGGGTTACTCTCCATGTGGCAAATGCATGTTCTACCCATATGTGTACAGGTTTTCTGGAATTTTTTGTCTGCATTCCAACAGTGTGCATGTTGGGAGAATTAGTGAGTATAAATTGGTTTGTGTGAGCATCCCATCTTGGATTTGTTCCTTCCTTGCCTTGTTAGGTTCAACAAGCTCCCCCATAACACTGAAAAACTGAACAATGTGCTACTAGAGTAGTTAACTTCTGCAAAAGTAATTTTACAAACTTTCATTATTTTATTTATTTGTTTAGCTGACACCTTTATAAACGGTGATCTACAATGGAGGTTATAATACAAGCAAGAATGACGGTGTAATGATCAAAAGCAACAGAAAACGTGATTTAAAAATTGCAAGCACAATGAAATAGAAATACTACATAATTATACCTGCAACTAGACTAAGACAAAAACACTGTCCTAAACTCTGTCAGTGCAATAAACAATTAATAATCTAATCCCCGAGATATTAATCTTAAACTTCTTCAGGTTAAGATTAATTACTAAAGAAATTTCTTAAATGTGTTAAATAAAACCATTTTTAGTATAGCTAATGTCTCATTATTAAACAATAAACAGTAACTTTCACTCGTTTGCAGTTGCAGTTGTTTATTCCACAAGAAATTAAGAAATAATGCTCTTAATAAATGTATACCTATTCCTCTTTACAATCTTAGAAGAAATGAAGTATCACAATACCACACTTATTTCAAAAAACAAAAAAATAAAAATAAATGAGGCCCCTCCTTTTATCATAGCACAAAAACAATCAAAATTAACTATAGACATTAGTGATAAATTAATAACTGCTTGAGTTCATATGTTCCCATACTTGCGTTAAAGGCTTAAATTCTCACAGCAGGTCACTTTCTTCTTGACCACAAGAAGCTTGGCAGGACCCGTTCTTACCAGGAGGTAATTTGGCAGTGACCCTGCATTTTGTTTCAGGTTAAATATAAAGTTCTTTAATGAGATTAATGTGATTTTTCCCTTCATACAATGTTTCACAAAGTGAATTTCATTCATTCATTCTCCTTTATATAGTGATGGCACTCACTTATACCCACGCAAGAAAACCTAACAAAAGTCATCTTTTTCCTAGCGCAGTTGAACTTTTATTGTCTAGACAGGCTCTATGGCAAATTTAACATTACTGCTTAATGGACAGTGGACTTAAATGAGTTTTGGATGTTTAGTGAGTTCAGCAAAGATGGAGACTTGTTTATGACGTTGAATTAAGTTGTTTTATATCCCGTTATTCTTGTTGAATGCTAAGTCTACCTAACCTACCATAACCTAAAATTATTGGACTGTAGAGAATATATACATGGTTCCTTTGTTAATGTTGGTAGGCTGTTGTGTGGTAAAGATTGTTATGTGAAAATTATATACATCCTTTAAAGAATATTCTACTTTCTCAGCTCTGGTCTGTGTAATACTGTGATCACATTCTGTAATGAGAGGAAAGAACAAGATTTACGACTGTGTCATTTTTTTATGTATTCTCCACGGCACTCAATACAAGTCCTCCAGATCTTAAAAAATGCATGGATAACTAGTGGAAAAAAAAGTCTTTTGGTTGTGTGGTCAGCCACTCTTGCACCACTCTTGCACCACTTGCTGTCTCGCTTCATCTGTCTTTAAAGTTTTACTGATCATCGCCTTGTTGTTGAGAGGCATCTACATGCCATTGTTTCAATTTTATAGTCAGCTGCCGTGGCACTCACTTTGTGCTATTAGAGCACATTTTGGATGATACGGTGTGCTGAACCATGACTGATCTCCAGAAGTATGGCTATTTCATTCATTGTCACTCAATGATTTTCCGTTACGATGCGATCAACATCTGTGCTTGACTCTGCTCTCTCTACTCAGTGTGTCTGACTTGGTTGAAGAGAGTCTGCTGAAGAAATCATGACACTTTGAAATTTCCTACTCAGCTCTCACTTGCTGGAGTGACAGTGAACCTCCATTTACTGAAGACTTTTGATAGGTTTTACCCCTTCACTACTCAGAAACAGGATGACAGAATGCTGCTACTCTGTGGTGCATGTTTGCAGTTTGGCTGTCATTTTTATGCTGTTAGTATGACATCATGCAGCTCATGTTCACTGTGCTTCTACCTGCTAAACCCTCCTAATGTCAGTGCTAATGATGCTGCCAACTAACATGACAATGATACAGTATTTAGAATTTCTTTTTCAATTTTAAGGTCTTAATTTAAGTTAACCTCACATTTTATAACTATGATGATAATGATTTTATACCTATAGGACCAGGTTACAGAAGTAGCAGGAGAAACAATAACTTTAGGACTCTGTACAAGTTTCAATCGTAATGGTTCCAAATCCTTCACTACATGGATAAGACAATTTGAGGTGGCTGTATGGATAAACACTCATGGATGATGCAGCAGAGAGTAGAATGCAATGCTTTCAAACTGGAGAATTTACACTCTGCCAGACCCTATCAGGTCAATAAGAAAACCTTTAAATGCCATTGAAATAGGAGGTATTTCTTGAGCATGATGTGGCAGCATTATAAGGTACGAAAAATGTATTAATTTTCTTAGTAGGAACTCTACTCAGAACAATTGCTAGTAATATGGAATCAAAGAGACTTTGAACATAGGAATCCATAATTTAGATCAATGCTGACAACAGGCGTCAGGCCTAACATGAATTCTAAGTCTTCAGGAATAATGCATCTTAGAATTGGACTATGTTATGATAATTGTTTGTTTTCCATCTCTAGATATATTACCACCATTATTCTGAGGATTTTTTTCAGAGTGTTATTACTTTTTCATATTATTTTCATGATATCACCAGACCACCATTTTATGGACTATTTTCAGGCACATGTGTGGCCATTTTGGATTTTGACACGTTTTGGTGTGCTACTGCTGCCACATTATCACTGCAACCCTATTTAGATCACCATCACATCTAAAATTCTGTATAAAATGTTAAAACTTTACATTTAGCTATGTAAATCATTAAAAGAGTTTTTGGTCACTGCCACCCACTTTCTGTCCACTTAATCTCAGTAGATTGTCTAAAATAACTTTTATATCTGTAGGTTTTTTATTCACACAAACTCTTACTTTTAAAATGGACTCCTTCCTTACTTAAATTTCATGTTCTTTCTGATTTTTCCACCATTGCTATGTCAACAAGGTCTCTCATTAGGGTCTGTTTTATCATGGAAGGTTTTTAGGGTAATCCTATCCTAAAAAAGTAGATATTTTTATTTCTCCCCTGAGAGCCTTTGCCACGTAGAACCCACACATATGTCCTCCAACCCAGCTCCTCTTCTCTTATTCTTGAAGGAGACATAGTTCACAGAGCAATGTCCTTGCTGCTGGGTTTGTGGGTCGCTTCATACACTGATTGCTACTGTGCTGCACTTCTCCTATTAGAGCAGGGGTGTCCAACTCCTGCCCTGGTGGGCTGCAGTGGTTGCAGGTTTTCATTCTAACCATCTCCTTAATAGTGAGCCGTTTTTACTGCTGATTAACTGGCTTTGCCTTAGTTTTATTGGACGTGACTCAGACTTCTTAGTTGTTTCTTTATCCTTAATGAGCAGCCAAACAATAATGAGACACAAAACAAGCTGCCACTTGACCAGCTAACCTGAAAATAAAGAACGGTGAAGGTCTCGTCATGTTGGTTTGCTCAGGTCACCAAAACATCTTGACGGTGGTCTTAGAAAAAACAGAAAATCAACAGTCTGCTGTGGCAGAATGAGAGCAGCAACAAGTCATGATATTCAATAACAGCATTAATTAACAGCAACAATTGGCTTCTCATTAAGAAACTGGTTAGAGTGAAATTGGCTGGAGTTTGACATTCCAATTTAGCTGGTCATCTGTCAGCTCATTTCACATCTCATTTCTATTTGGCTGCCATTTAATAAAAAAAGAATCAATTCAGAGGACTGAATCCTTAAAAACAGGGTTATTAAAATGAAGGGAAAAGGAGTTAATTAGCAGTGAAAACTGCTTGCTGATTAGGAAAAGGGTTAGAATGAAAACCTGCAGTCACCGTGGCCCACCAGGGCCGGAGTTGGACACCCTAGTATTAGAGGATGTCTTCTCTTTTCTCCACACACCAGACAGCAGGACAGAGCAAAAAGGCAAGCAAGGGAAGCAGGCAATACACTTTTATTTATTTAACATAGATTTTAATGTGGGGTGGCGCAGTGGCACAGTGGTAGTGCTGCTGCCTCGCAGTTAGGAGACCTGGGTTTGCTTCCCGGGCCCTCCCTGCGTGGAGTTTGCATGTTCTCCCCGTGTCTGTGTGGGTTTCCTCTGGGTGCTCCGGTTTCCTCCCACAGTCCAAATGCATGCAGGTTAGGTGCAGGTTAGGTGCATTGGCGATTCTAAATTGTGCTTGGTGTGTATCTGTGTGTGCATGTGTGCGCCTTGCAGTGGGCTGGCACCCTGCCCGGGGTTTGTTTCCTGCCTTGTGCCCTGTGTTGGCTGGGATGGGCTGCAGCAGACCCCCATGACCCTGTAGTTAGGATATAGCAGAATGGAAGGCTGGATGGATTTTAACGTTCTTGTATATTCATAAAGTGACAGAAAGAGAAAGAAAATAAAAGTAAAGGGGTGTAGCAAATCAATTAATATAACCTGGAATATCTCAGAAGCTATCATATAAGTTACTGGCCAGCACACCAAATGTTTGTGAGTTTGAGTCAAATTGCTGGTCTCAAGGCATATGTCTTCTTCATGGCTATGCTCTTCCTTCTTGTTCTCCTTCATTGTTCTTTTAATCTCTTCCTGCTTGAAGCTAATTTTAAAATGCTTGTCACAACCAATGTCATTGTCAATGTCATTTTGACAGACCACGTATGTACATGTGCACACGATGTGCACGCATAAAGACAACCAATGGTTCAAGGGCATTGCTTTTACACATGTGTAAAGCCCATAAAAATGACCAGTTTACCATTTTACCAGCTCTTTGCTGTGCTTGTTGTAAAAAGCAAATGGGTTTTAACAAACACCTTAGAATGAAAAAAGCAGAAAATTAAAACACATTTTTAACATTAGTAACAATCGTATTCCATAACAAGGTCCTTACACTTTTATAGAGATTTAAGTTTCTATGCATCTGTCAATTTTCCAAGCAATCCAGGGTCATGGGGAATTAGAGAACTGGATAAACATCAAGTATAAAAAAATGGCAGTTTAACCAATATTTGCATTTTAAACTAATTATTTAGGTCTCACTAAGATATTTACTTTGAAATGTTTTATCTGTTAATGCAATTGCATGCTTGTATTTTGCATTTACAAAAATGTCAGCTTTATTTTTATGAAGACAGGAACAATCGAAAACATTTTCAAACATGAGCTGTCACGTCAGCATACACAAAGACAGCAAGCAAGAAGGGATGCTGACATCATCCTGTATTACCTCCCTTCCTCAGATTATAATAACAAATAGCCTTTCTCAGACACAATACAGAAAGTGAACACAAGGCCAGGTCAGCGTCTGGTTTTAAATGTTCCCTGTATCAACCACTGGGCGACAGACATGTTATATGGCGAGCCTGCGAACTTATGGCTGACCCAGCAGCGAACAAACAGAGATTTTAGCACACAGCACGGTTGGGGGGTGCTGGGGTCTTACAACACAGGGACTCATTTTTAAAAAAAAAAAACTTAGTTAGATTTCACTATGCTGAATGTTTTAGCTTTATGCAATTGCATGCTTGTACTTTGCATTCATTTTTTCTACCATTTGGTAATTATAATTATTTGGATATAATTAAAGAAAATTTCTGCAGAAAAAAGTACACAAAAAATCTATTTAAAGCTATGACAAAATATATTAAACCTTTTAACCTACAAAAATAAATTTTACACTGCAGTGTCTTTTTCACAACGGATGAAGAGAACAAAGATGCCTACTAATTGAAAACGAGTTTCAGTTAGAAGCTGAATTTGTCACTGATTATAAAATTGTTTAGAACAACAACATGTAGCCACAATGGTCTCCCAGGACAGAATTTGAGAAGCAGTCTCTTAAAATATTATAAATAGGTTTTTATTTTCTATGAAAACAATTTTCTTTGATGTGAATCCCCATTCAGTCAGTAATACTGCTCCGCTCCTCCGGTGCCAATTTAATCACTAGTAATTTGCAATTAGCAACACCATAATTTCAGTCAGCAAATGATATCTTTCAGGAGGAAAAATTCACAAGAATTCAATTTATTTTGAACCTGGTTGTGTTAAGACAAAAAAGGAACTCTAGAATAATAACAATAATAACAATACATTTAAATTTTTCAAGGTAAAGACTCAGAATAAAGGTCAGAGTACATAAAAACATTGGAATGAAGGTACTAGACAAAGATGCAATATAGAACTAAACACAACAATAACATGACAAATCTAAAACACACAATCATGGTAGATTTCTAATGGAAACCTGTTAGGGTATGATAAAGTCTTTAAATTTGTTTCCACTTCTGTCCCAAGAATGGAATAAATTCCATCTGTACAGCAACAGTGACCTCACTGTCACTGCAGTCCTGACTCCCCATTTCTGGTAGCACATCTCAAAAGAAGACCACAACTGGAAGTCAACATCAATTGATAGACTAATACAAGAGACGTTTCAGTGCTTCAGCAATGTATGCTCAATAAAAAAAGAAATCAACTGATTCTGTTACATCTTATCTAGGGAAATTAAATGAGGCTTTCATGGTTGGCAACCAAACACTTTTCAAACCCTTTAATTGGCTTTATTCACTGTGGTGTAATGGGCAGGATTTCCCAAAGAATTTCTAAACTGACAAACCCTTCAGCAATGGTAGAGACCTTACAGGAACTAGGGAAATGCTTCCAACTCCAAAATTCAAGTCACCAGCTAGCAGACAATGTTCAATGAGGCTAATGTCTGCCGGGCCTATGAAGAGCTGACATGCCCAGGAAGAGATCTTGGACTTGGATGGGTATTACTGCCACTCTACCACAAGGAGGATATCAACACCTGTCTGTACGTATTTGAATAATTGGTAACATGATACCTTAGATCTGTGGCTCCCAAACTCGATCCTAGGGACCCACTGTCACTGCAGGTTTGTGTTCCAACCAACTTCCATTGGACTCTTAGCCTAATTAAGTGAGTCAGTTTCTGTGTTTTGGAGTCCAATGTAGAAATTACAAACTAAGTTTGGTAGATTTTTATTAAAAGGTATTAAGCAGTTATATGGGAGATATATAGTATATTTTAAGTCTTTAACAGTATTTTCAATGTACTTTTCTTTCTGCTTTTCCAGGTGTTCTGGTTATTTAACTAATTATTTGCTAATTAGCGGTATGGCACTGAAGTCATTACTGCTTTCATCATCCCGGGTGTCCACTGTGCTAGCTGTTAATTGTCACTATTAGGGTTAAGTGAAGGCAGCAAGCTCCACAGGAAAAGGGGAACATAATAGGAAAACAACAAAAGAGAGTTAAGCATTTATAGCTTTAGAAAAAAATAGAAATTTTTCCAAATGTTTTATAAATGTAAAAACCATACTGTTTTTTTCTATATGCAGAATAAGAGAAGAGTAAAAAAGACCAGCTAATTAAATGGGATCAGTTGTTATCGATTATTATCACCAATTGTGAATCTGGTTGGAACAAAAACCTGCAGCCACAGTGGGTCCCCAGGACCGAGTTTGGGAGCCACTGCCTTAGATCATTGCCGCCCAAACTTTTCAATTTCAATTTCCATAAGGAAAGATACAAGGATATAGCCCAATGTGTGCCATGATCTAAGGCACGGGTGGGCAAAGTCAGTCCTGGAGGGCCGCATTGGTTGCAGGTTTTTGTTACAACCCAGTTGCTTAATTAAAAACCGATCATTGTCAATAATTTAATTTCATTGCTTGTTAGTGCTTTAACTCTGCCATGTCAAGTCATTCTCATATCCTAGATTTTTTATCCTTTCTACGGATATCATCCAAATGATTTGAAGTTTAAAACAGAGGAGTTATTCTCAGTGCTTCACTTTTTTCTCTTCACTTTCCTTCCAAGTATTTAATTAAACCCAACAGTGCATGATAAATACACACAGGTGTAAATGGAAATAAGCTAAATGGAGAAATGCTGGTTTCTTTTGTCATTTGAATCTTATTGCTAATTAGGAGCAATTAAAAACCAAGACTACAGCTGTTTAAGAATAGCAATAAGGGTTCAAAATCTTAACGAGCGAGATAATTAAAATGAAGCAGAAGTGTTACTTGAGCAATAAGTGCTTATTAAGCAATTGGGTTGGAACAAAAACCCACAGCCACTGCAGCCCTCCAGGAACGACTTTTCCCACCCCTGATCTAAGGCATGAGTCCTCAATCATGGCCCTGGAAGGCTTCATTGGTTGCAGGTTTTCCTTCCAACTAGTTTCCTAATAATTCTTTACATTTATATAGCGCTTTTCTTACTACTCAAAGCACCCTAAACGCAGGGAGGACCCGGGAAGCGAACCCAGGTCTCCTAACTGCGAGGCAGCAGCGCTACCTAATTAGCACACAGTCCTTGCTGATAATGAAACTTGGTATTTAACTACAGTATTTGGCTTGTTTGTGCTTTTATTCATCCAAGAGAAATTTTGATTGCACTGTAGAGTTTCCTTCTCTGAGGTCATTATGTGCTGTGTAGACCAGAAGAGATTTAAACTTAACGGTTCTTCCAATTCCCCTCTTGCTATCTGTCATTTTTTTAACACAGATATGTCATGTTGCATTTGCATGGGTGTAAAAGGAAGCACGTTAGCTGGAGAGCTGCTAGTTTATTGGTTATCTGCATTTCATTATTAAGTAATGTCTGGTTAAGAAAAGAGTTAACAATTAAAACAAATGCAGCTGCTAAAAACTAAAATAGGCAATTAAGGATTCTGAATTGTAACAGGTGTGATAACTAATATTAAACCCAAAAAACTTAAGGCTTTAGTAGTAAATAAATGGGTTGTAATTAAGAAATTGGATGAGGGGAAAACCTGCAGTCACTGCAGACCACCAGGGCTGTAATTGAGGACCTCTGAAATGCAGTTTAACTAAAAATTTGTCTTTGATGAATGAAAGCACCAACAAGGCACATATTTAAAAAAAAAAACAAGTTTGATTATCAGCATGCACTGAGTTCTAATTAAGAAACTGGTTGGAAAGAAAACCTGTAGCCACTATAGCCCTCGAGGACTGTGATGTAGGACCCCTGCCTTAGATCATGGCACGCATTGGCCCATATCCTTTCCTTATGGAAAAAGCCTTAAAAGCTTAGAATGATTCAATTGTAAAGCACATGGCCAATTATGAGTTCATAAAAATGAAATATTGACAGGAATCAATATGATCCAGGAAATCAAAGGAAAAATATGTTGGAAATAGAAGTGTGGTCTGGCAGTACCAGATGCAAGCATTTGAATTCTGGTAGAATATGGCTAAAGCCAAATAAAAAGTCTAATAATGGCTGATTATCTAATCCATGCACATCCAGATTCTCCCTCATGACTAGTACAAAGATAATCCTGGAAGAATACAAAGCAATTGGTGGACTTAGTAGATTTATGGGAGGGAAATATGATGACGATGGGCTTAAAGAGTAGTACTTAAGGGACCTGCTTCTCTGCTTAAATTCATTGGCCTAGGTTTATGGCTGCATGGCAAGACTTGGAATGGATCCAGGCATGGATTGGGGAATTAAGAAGGATGGATCATGTTGTCTCTGACTCCATGTGAGTGGTGTGAGGCACAGCTGGTGGTAAGAATGTGCAGACAGGGGACAGGCAAAAAAAATGATCATTCGAGCTATGGGAAAGAACTGTGGAAGATCAGAGTAGCAGCTGCACCAAATATCACATGAGGAATTGAGAGAGAGAGAGACACAGCACTTTTCACAATGTAAGAGGCTACAAGTGCTACGAATGATAAAGTATCTGCTGAATAATTCCATTAAAATTCTCACCAAAAATGAAGATCTAAAAACACATTGTCATACAGTACAGCCACCAAAGGGCAGTATTCCTTTCTCAGAGTACCATAGCCTCAAGGAGTCAGTCAGTCATTATCCAACCCACTATATCCTAACACAGGGTCACGGGTGGGGCCGCTGGAGCCAATCCCAGCCAACACAGGGCTCAAGGCAAGAACAAATCCTGGGAAGGGTGCCAACCCACCGCAGGGCACACACACACACACACACACCCACACACCAAGCACACACTAGGGACAATTTAGGATTGCCAATGCACCTAACCTGCATGTCTTTGGACTGTGGGAGGAAACAAGAGCACCCGGAGGTGCAAACTCCACGCAGGGAGCCTCAAGGAGTAAATTACCAATTAGTTTAGTGCAGAGTAGGACTTTAGGATCTTCAAAATTTGACTTGATATTATTTTGGAGAAATTAGAAAGATATGATTGATGAGCTTTGTTGGGCTGAGTTTCCTTTTCTTGTCAAAATAGAAATTGTTAAACATAATTATTTATAATAAGATATGAAAATTTGTTATTTTATTACTTTGGCTCTTACTATTTGAATAAGATGAAGGCTTCAAATAGAGTGATTTGAGCAGCCTGTGAAAATGTATAGCAGCATACAGTTCTAAGAGAAATGAATTAATGAATCATATTGTCTTTTTGGATTATCCTAAAAACAACCACACTTTTTGTCTTTATCGTTCTAAATATCATTGGATCCTTTTAGATAAAGAAAACCTAGTAATTTTGTTACAGGTCTCACATAGAGCTTGCTTTTTGGACGTTTTTACCATAAAAATTGATGCATATCTTTGCCAACAAAAGTGGAAATAACTGAATTTGCTTTTTTCAGCTGCAGATTCATGTTGGGATTTATGCAATGACTTTTTGTTTTTAACCTTGAGGCACACCTGACCTGACTAAGCTTGGTTCTACATCAAAATAGATACCTTTTCTTTAACAATGCATAATTTATACATATATATAAATCATATTTTTTGTGCTATAAATTTTTTATAAAGTTTCATATAGTGCAGCCTTTCATTTGTTATTTAATTTTGGCTTCTGTATGATGGAAACATTTTTTTATCCACCCTTTCATTTCATCCATGTTGTTCATCTGCTTAGGTGAAAGGAATCCCACACTCATTCATCAGAGTTAATTTAGAGTCTCCCAAAAAAATGTAACATTTGCATATATATTTGTAAAATCAGAATAAATTAATACCAATCTAGAAAAGACGAAGTCGGACAAAAGACAAAATTACAGGTGGTCATTTCAGTTCAATTCATTTTATTTTTGCATAGCATTCTTCATTGAGTGCAGGCTCAGAGCGCTGTAACAGACTCACAGGTAAGCCCTATTGCAAATATTACATAATGAGCATATATAAAGAAACAGATTTGTTTAAACAGACAGGAAAGCAAAGTAGGTTGAAACTGATTGACACAAGTGGAATCTGGCAATGTTTGCCAATTAAATAACTGCTGAACTATGGCCTATGGCCACTTTTCTATCCATTTTCTTTTTTTCAGCTGGGTCATATCATGATAGTATCAGACGTCAAGCAGGGATGGAATGAAATCTGTTACACACAAACAACTTCTCATATTGGGCCAATTTATTTAATATGCAAGACTTATACATGGAAGACTAAACTGTAAATTCCACATAATGATGTCCTTATGTTTTGAGAGAAAATTTGTTAATTCTAAGTCTCAGTCAATGACGCAAAATATATCTTGGAAATGCTAATTTACTGAAACACATTTAAAAGGCATAATACACACCTTGTGGTGTAAATCCTGTCCAAAATAGTCAGTTTTGTTGCAGTTTATTTTAAAATATTTGCTGTTCCGAAAAAATGTTTTAATTATTGTTATAGCCATTTCATCAACAATCTGATATCAATATCTGTCGGCAACTTTCATGTTTGGGTCCCTGTCGACCCCTGAACCCGCAGACAACACGTTCTGACACCAGGTAAAAGTCCAATATTAAATTTATAATAATACTAGCAAAATACCCGCGCTTCGCAGCGGAGAAGTAGTGTGTTAAAGAGGTTATGAAAAAGTAAAGGAAACATTTTAAAAATAACGTAACATGATTGTCAATGTAATTGTGTTGTCATTGTTATGAGTGTTGCTGTCATATATATATATATATATATATAATATATGTGTATGTGTATATGTATATATATATGACAGCAACACTCATAACAATGACAACACAATTACATTGACAATCATGTTACGTTATTTTTAAAATGTTTCCTTTACTTTTTCATAACCTCTTTAACACACTACTTCTCCGCTGAGGAGCGCGGGTATTTTGCTAGTATATATATATATATATATATATATATATATATATATATATATATATATATATATATATATACTAGCAAAATACCCGCGCTCCGCAGCGGAGAAGTAGTGTGTTAAAGAGGTTATGAAAAAGTAAAGGAAACATTTTAAAAATAACGTAACATGATTGTCAATGTAATTGTGTTGTCATTGTTATGAGTGTTGCTGTCATATATATATACATATACACATACACATATATTTATATACACATATATATGTATACACACATATATATATATATATATATATACATACATATACACACATACATACAGTTTCAATAACATAGAAATCAATATAAACAACATTAACATCATTATCATATGAGAATATGAAGTAATATATAAGAAGCACATTCATATAAATATAAATTATTAAACAGTAAAATCTTCTTCAGTAATTTGCTACCGTGGCTATTCGTTTGTCTGTCCAGGATTTTAAATCACCTGTAGCTCGCAAACCATTTCACCTATTGACTTGAAATCTGGTACACATATAGTACGTCACGTCTACTATCCGCTTTATGGGTGATGATTGTATTACTCTTTTTATCTTTATTTTATTTTATTGTAGAATCAACTCCTATCTGCGCACACCAGGGCGGCCGTGGGCGGATGCGTATGGTGTATTCACTCCATGTTATCGTGCATTGCGCTGTCACTGGTATTTTGATAAAAGAATTTGAACAACATATAAGACGCGTATAAATTATTAAACAGTAAAACATTAACATTTAAGAAGTAAAGTTACATTAAGTACTACTGCAGTGCCTTCGGGTATACCTCATTTTTTGTTTGCCCATTACATGCTTAAATGTATACATTTTTTGGTGCACCTACCCGAGAACACGCGACATATAACCGAGCGTGGGAGAAGCATGGATTTTAAACACGTGTTGAGTTCATCTGCTGGTCTCCCTCGTGAAATAACTGGTAATGTTTGACTAAAATCTACAGCGAGTAAAACGACATTACCTCCTATTCTCTGATCTCTGAGATCTTGCTTTTTTTGGTTCAAGGCTTCATAAGCTCTTTTATGTTCCATGGTGTACTTATCCCAAACCATCATCTTTGAATGTTGCAAGACTTTCGCCTTGTATGTAGATCGGGGTAATTACATTCATTGCATTCCTAGTCTGAATCACAATCTGATTGTATAGGTGGTTACCTGGCACTGTAGGGTTGCCACCCGTCCTTTAAAATACGGAATCGTCCCGTATTTGAGAATGAAATTGCGCGTCCCGTTTTGAATCAATACGGGACGGGATTTGTCCCGTATTTTTTTTATCATTTTTTTTAAAGCAGCGTCTCATGCAAATCATCCCACACGCATTTTATGAAGATGCCTCCTTTCCTACTTTTGATTGGGTAATATTTGATGTCATCGTTAGTTTGATTGGTCTTTTTAACTGTCCAGTGAGGAGGGCGGGTCTTTTAAGTAGAGTCTGCAAAGTGTTGGCACTGGGATGTGGCACCCGCTGCAGTATGCGTCCCTTATTTTTTTGTATTAAAAGTGGTAACCCTACCTGGCAGGTAACACTTATGTTTGGTCATGAAGTCGTCTAAAATCCGCCACGTGCCCTCTTTTAATTGTGAGAAGCAGATATATATAGCCAAATTCTTGCGCTTTGTTGTGGCGAAGTACTGCTTTTAATTTTTTAAGAAGAAAATAAAACCTTTTTAAACGGATCGAAAATATACCAATAACAATTTGTTAAGGATCTGTTTTTTTGTGAACCTCGCTTTTCACAGCTGTCGCGCTACGGCGTGTGTTTCGTTTATTTGACAGTATGTAGATCGTGGTAATTACATTCATGGCATTCGTTTTCTGAATCACAATCTGACTGTATGGATGGTTACCTACCAGGTTACGCTTGTGGTTGGTCAGGAAGTCGCCTTACATCCGCCACGTGCCCTCTTTCTGTTCCCAGAAGCTGATCATAGAATGGTTTTAATAGTTTACTTTCAAATAATGCAAAGAGTATGCGACACGTGTTTCTCCCTAATTCTGGGCTCATCAGGCATACACACTCACTGCATCCCCTCTCGGGAATTGAATCTCTATCGTCAGCACCAGATTTGAAGCCCCTAACGTTGTGGTCAACAAGTCGGCTAACATCCGCCATGTGCCGTCTTTCAGTTGCGAGAAGCAGATCATAGAATGGTTGAAACTGTTGCCCCTAACGTTGCGCTACGGCGTGTGGTTCGTTTATACCTCGTGTCTTCTCATTAAACTTTTATCTCGCGAATATGTTATTGCAATCCACAGCGGGAGCGTTTCTATAAACTTAATTTAAACTTACGTTTTACACCGTGCTTTGTTTCCCTTATGAACATGCTTGTATGCTTCACTCGCTGGCTTCTTATTGTTTCGCTCCCTTCTAAATTGTTTAATGAATTTTTTGTTCTTCGCTGTTTGCGGCTCATCCTTCATTTGTCCCTACTGCGTTCACAGTCTTTTCACGTGATTACGTGGGAGGCGTGATGACGTGACACTCAACTCCTCCTCCCACGGCCATTGAGCTGCCGTCCATTACAGTATATTGTGAAAAAAGAGGTTCCAGTTATGACCATTACGCGTTGAATTTTGAAATGAAACCTGCCTAACTTTTGTAAGTAAGCTGTAAGGAATCAGCCTGCCAAATTTCAGCCTTCCACCTACACGGGAAGTTGCAGAATTAGTGATGAGTCAGTCAGTCAGTCAGTGAGTCAGTCAGTGAGTCAGTGAGGGCTTTGCCTTTTATTAATTAGTATAGATTGATGTGCACAAAGCACTTCCACCTCCACTCCCACAATACTCAATAATAAATCAATACACTGATCAATCACAATACTACTCCTCCACTCCCAGCAGCTCCGTTCCAAACCCTCGCAACTCGGCTCCCCTTCTGGAGGGATGCGGCCCCTTTTATAATGACCTGGATGGGCTCCAGGTGCTCGTTCTGACGTCACTTCTTGGTGTGGTGGAAGTGTCAGGAGGGCAACCGGAAGCACTCCGGGTATCCTTGGAATTTCTTCTGGCAGCACTTCCTGGTGTGGCGGAAGTGCTGCCATCCAGGGTTCAAACCACGTGCAGGCGCCCCCTGGCAGTGACTCCGTCTTCGCAGAGGGTTGAGCTTTGCAGCTCTGTGACCCCCATGCATTCCATGGAGGCCGCCCACCTGCGCTCCAGGGATAATATTGTCCTATTTTCGGTTCCCTGCTTCTTCCAGCATTTTTTTTACTTTCTGGAGTCTCGCTCTATGGCTGTTTTTCTGAAGGAATGTGAATAAAAAATGCTACTGTTTCCTTATATTGGACTGTACAGTTTTAACCACAGCACCAACTCCTAGTTCTGCATGTTATTACCATCACCTGAGCCCTTAAGTTGTCCCCCAAGTGCACACATGTGACAATACTGTATATAAAAAGAGAGCGATAGATATATTTACTTTTTTATCTAGAATGGAACACTTGACATGCCTAGCACAGTTTTCTGTCAATTGAAACTTTACTGGAATGATATGATCTGCTTAATGTCTTTGCCTAAGCTTAATAAAGTCTTATTAAAAAAAGAATTAAAAGAAACTTTTCCTTTGTACAGTGTATAGTGAAGTATGTCTTGCACGGCATTTCCTTTGGCTAAAACAGTTCTATTTTTGTTTTTCTAATTAATGGACTGTAGTTGCAGCATTCCCAACTTCAAATTGCTACAACTGGCAATTGTGAATTTTAATATTCTAGTTTGATTGGTTTGCCCCTCATTAGCTGTGTGAGTCCCAGTAAAATATGTGCCAATCCAATTAATTCAAAAATGTTAAGTCGATGAAGCCAAGGGCAAAGTAACAATTTTATGAGTCATAGCTTTCTACATAATGAAGGATTAGTCAAATAGCATTTGAAATAACTTTGTTTAGAAAAGTAATCTACACAGTATTCCGTCACTTTCTCGCTCCCTGTCTCTCTGCTCCTCATATCATCATTTCATTCCCTGATATCTTTAAGACCAAGGACATGCCTGTCATTTTTAAATGAGATTCAGCAAACTTTATTTATAGCCTGTTTTATACACCATTGATGCAATGCTTTCAATTAGTTATGGTAATTGTTACTCATGTTATTTTTTCATCATTTTTAAACTGGTCAACCATACACCACAAGTATTTAATGATTATTACACTTTATAAATTTGTTTTTTTTTACTTTTTATTTGTTGTGTTTTCAAAGTATGTGCAAATGCAAACCCAAATAATACCCATCCTTCACCTTATTGTGTTCTTCAGTCTTTTTTAACTATTGAAATTTAAGGTTTTATTGATCTAAAGGCAGAAAACATGGCACATGGAAGACTGTTTTAGTTTGATTGTTCCGATAGGTATTAATCAACTTATCATACTTGGATTTTGCTACTTTTAACCAGATCTTCTTTGTTGAAGAGACAAAGACCATTTTAGTCCATAAACTGGACCATTCCAAGACAGAAGTCTTACATATGTAAGTTTAATGAAATATATAATGAAATGGATGAAATAAACCCCAAAAATACTTATGTTTAATTTGACTGGGAGTCGAAAATGGAGGAAACATTACCTTGAGCCAAATGTTCAAGCAGAATCCACAAGCTACAAAAGAACCAAAAATGACAATCCTTGTAGAATTTGCAGTTTTCTTCACCACTTAATTCTGCAAAGTTGACTTCAATAAGTAATCCATATAGGGTAAAAAAACTTACTTTGAACAAAGAAAGTAGACAGACAGGAACACTTAAATATAAGAAGTTTGACAAACAAGAGAGGAACATCCAGTCCATTAAGCTTGATTTGTTGACTAGTAGCTAAATTTTAGCAATATCTCATGCAGATAAATTTTAAATATTATTAAGTTTTCTGTTTCAACTGCATGACTGGCTAGTTAGTTCCACATTTCACCAAGTAGATACAATATACTAATTTGGTATTTTTAGATTTGGAGTGTTCTGTGTTTAGTATTTAAAATGATAGTGAATTAACAGGTCAGGTCAGGTCAGGTTGGGGAGCATGCACTGGTACAGTGCATTGCTGCACCAACCACATGGCGAAACAGCTCGGGATCCTGGTTGGCAACCCCCGAGGCAGACATGCGGTCCAGTCGCACCATGTAGAAATGCCCATCTACTTGCCACAGCCAGGTGTTACGTGAGTGTCCCCTTGGCCTGGTCCAGCCACTCGGGTCCTCAACATTGAGGATCCTGTGATCTGGATCACCCTCAGGGAAACTGCTGCTCCCTCACAATGCAGGTAATGTGCCTCATTTGGGACTCCGTGAGCAACCCTTCATTCGACAAAAAAGCAAACCAGCTGTACTCAAGGATTCTCTGAAGAGACATAGTGCCAAACGAGTCCAGCCTTCATCTCAGGTCTCTGGATAGCGTCCATGTCTCGCAACCATATAGCAAGACAGGAAGCAGCAGGACTCTAAAGACTTCGACCTTCGTCCTTTTGCATAGATATCAAGAGTGCCATACACCCCTTTCCAGTGACCTCATGAACCCCCCCCCCAATATGCTTTCCCAATCTGTCTACTGACTTCATAGGAAGAGTCACCAGAGACATGAATGTCACTGCCAAGGTAAGTAAACCTCACAACAATGTCAGCACTCTCTCCACAGACAGACACACTGCTGATGGCTGTGCCCAAGAGATCATTAAAGGCCTGAATCTTGTTTTTTATCCAGGACGCTCACAAGCCCAGATACTCAGACTCCTCGCTCAGTCTCTCGAGAGCCCCGATCGGAGCCTCCATCAACTCAGTGAATATCACAGTGTTGTCAGCAAAGTCAAGATCAGTGAATCTTTCTTCACCAACAGATGCCCCACAGCCACTGGACCCCATGACCTTGCCCAACACCCAGTCCATGCAAGCATTGAATAGAGTTGGAGCAAGAACACACCAACTGTATTAAATTAAATTTCCTGAATTACGGCTGTGCTTGATGTACTACCTGATGGGTTTAAAGTGGAGAAGGACAATTTGATTGTAATAGCCTATACCCCACTATTAGCACATACACTTATCCTGCTGAACTGGAAGAATCCTAACCCACCTTTTCTAAATCAGCAGATAACTGATGTTCTATACTATTTGAAATTGTAAAAAATCAGATTCTCACTTAGAGGATCTGTTCACAGCCTTTTTAAAATAAGGAAAAATTTTAATAATAACATTATAGAAAAAGCATTTATATTGGGGTAAAGGACATTCTCACTTCTCTGGGTTTTTTTTTTTTTTCGCTGCTGGTGGTTGAATTCTGTTTTGTTAAGTTCAACTTGATAATATGGAATTTTTTTTTCTTACTTGTATAAGTTTGACTTGATAGTATGAGATGTCAATAAAATTAAAAATATATATATTTCCTGATGCTTCCAAGTCTGCAGAGAGACATAATACATCCATGGTGTCCTAGATCTGCAAATGTGTTCTTCCAGTAGACCATGCCTTTTGCTCCCCTCGTGGGGGGTATCAAGGAGGATTTCTAATTACGGGCTCAAACAAAGATCCCCTCCAAAAAAAATAAAACAACAGAAAACAGAAGTGAAGAGAAAGTTTACAAAACTAAAGTGGGTAGCAGCTGCCCATTAGAAAGAATCGATGAACAGTTTAACCAACCCTTCTGGACTTTACTGTTACGTACCAACTGCCCATTTTGCTTCTGGTAACTGGTGTCTATGTAGCAGTCATGTGATGGGACATACATGGAAGTGGAGCACTGAAGCAACATGATGATACGTCCTAATTTTGTGTTTGGAGTGAAAGATTGTAGTAATATTTGTCCATCCATCCATTTTCCAACCCGCTGAATCCGAACACAGGGTCACGGGGGTCTGCTGGAGCCAATCCCAGCCAACACAGGGCACAAGGCAGGAATCAAACCTGAGCAGGGTGCCAACCCACCGCAGGACACACACAAACACACCCACACACCAAGCACACACTAGGGCCAATTTAGAATCGCCAATCCACCTAACCAGCATGTCTTTGGATTGTGGGAGGAAACCGGAGCGCCCGGAGGAAACCCACGCAGACACGGGGAGAACATGCAAACTCCACGCAGGGAGGACCCGGGAAGCGAACCCAGGTCCCCAGGTCTCCCAACTGCGAGGCAGCAGCGCTACCCACTGCGCCACCGTGCCGCCCCAGTAATATTTGTCTTCCTGGATATTACATTTTACCATCATGAATGTGTGTCAGTACTTGAGAAATATAATTTTCATTATTATTTATTAATTCAGACATTTATGTGTTGTATTGAGCAGGCTGCTTTTATAAGTTCACACATACATCACCATTTATCTCTTGTCATGTGTCATTTCTCTGAAAGAACAAAATTATCTGAAAGACTAATTGGAAGGCTAATTTTCAAACAAGCTTCATAGATAGCTTTGCTAGTATACAGTAAACCACAGAAAGAGACTTAAGAGTCTTAACAGTGCTTCTATCTTGTCATGAGTCAATGTATTAGCTAAAGCAATAGATAGAAATAAGCAAACATGGACTAAAAGCAGTTATGAGCTAATACAAATATGGGCTCAAATAAAATATAAGTCAAGACTACTGCATGATTAGAAAAGCAATTTAACCTTTCAAGATTTTTACACTCCAGAACTTTATCAACTGCTACTTTGGCCACCATCAATAAAGAAAGAAAATGGAGGCTTTTGAGGTAAACAAAACAAGTGATGCGAAAATAAAAAAAAAAATCATGACAAATCAAATGTGGACAAATAACCAAAAGAGTACAGAGATAAATATGTGACATCTAAATCATAAGAGAGGTACTTTGTTATTTCCTACTTTGTTACATATAGTACACCCCCACACTCTGAATGAAGCAAATGGTGAAGAAAATGAATTACATCATATTATATGAAAGTTGTAACACAAAACAACCTGTTTTTCATGAGCCAATTGATTCACATTGCTTATAACTCTTATCTCTGCTTTTCAGTGATGGATATATCTACTTTAGGAAATAGGCAACATGACATCAATTTATATTCGTAGAATTCATTATTTTCCATGCATATAATATAACAGACATACCACCTCTCTCCTTTGCATTTAATTTGGTCCAGTTATTAAACTAAACAGATGAAGGCATGCACAGTCTGCTTTACACAGACCAAGAAGCATCCACAAAGAGCTGTGAAATTCACAGAGGCAGAGAGAAGAAATTAAACCATTCTAAATGAAAAGAAAGATCTCCCACAAACACATATCAGGAGTGCAGCAATCCAGTCTGTGACCAAAAGAAATAAATATTTTTCTCTGGATTCCCCAGTGGATCACATATGCAATATTCATGAATAGGAGAGGTTGAGTACACAAAAAAGATTTGTTTTCAAAAATGAAGCAAAGGTAATTGACCAGAACTTGTGGAGTGGACAAAACGAACTGTAATTTCCTTTTGTTACACTGCTAGCATTTAGACTTATCTTGCTCAACTAGAAGAATCCCACCCCACCACTCTTAAGTCTGGGATAACCAATGTTCTATACTACTTGTAATTGGAAAAAAATCAAATTCTCACTTAGAGGATCTGATCAAAACTTTTTAAAAATATGGCAGGATGTAATGAATAACATTTTAGAATAAGCATTTTAGAATAAGAAGGATACCCTTCTTTTCTTGCTACTTTTATAGAGTAGCTGTGGTTGCTGGCTCCTCTCTCATTCTTTTGGGTACGGGTCAAATTTAAATTAAAAAAAAAAAAAAAAAAAGAAGCATAGGAGTTCAGAAGTGTGCCCATATGCTGTATATAGGTGCTGCCGCTGCCATTAGAGCAAGCCAGTGTAGTGATCTGAAGAGAGGAGTGACATGTGTCTGCATCTGCTGGTTGAACATCAGACATGCTGCTGCACTTTGATCATCTTCAGCAGCTTCATAACACATGGCAATATTTCTGCCAGAAAAGAGTTGCAGTAGTCCAAACGCACAAAGACCAAAGCCTGGACTAGGAGCTATGCTGCATATCTGTCAGTTACGGTCTGGATATACGGATATTCTATAGAATGAATCTCAAAAACCAAGAGACTGGTCCCTGAAGGATAGCTGGTTGTTGGACACCATCCCAAAACTGCATACTGAATTGGCGGGTGTCAGTGATAATGAGCAGAGCTTAACAGAGATGGGTTGCTGAACAGACGGACAAGCTGGGATAACAAGAAGGCCCATCTTTGCCAAGCTGGGCTGGAGATGGTGTTCCTTATTCAGGTTGTAATATTACATGAGACATGCAGAAAAAAAGGCCTTTCTTAAAATATCCCAGGCACTATAAAACTATGCAAACAAACAAGCAGACACAGAGCAGCTGATGCTTGTTGGGGCTCAGATGTCTGGACAAGGCCCAAACATTGCGACTGCTGCATTCAATGATTGACTGAACAAAAACAAAACCACTTCCAAAGATGGCTATTTAGGTACATGATTATCATTTCTGGACAAATGATTGCAAAGCATCAAACTGCCAGCAGGTAGAAGGGATGCCAGCTTAACAGGGCCAGACAGTCACTATCTAGCAAGATGAACAGACTCCCATGAACCTTCCAAAAAAAGAGTAAGAAAAATATGACCAACCTAAAATAGCTGCCTGCTGTTTGCTGACAGATTTTCAACTTTATCGTAACAACAGCAAAAATGGAAAGCTCTATGTTCTTGGTCAATTTGAGGTCCTTATTTCTACTGTTAAAAAATTAAAAAACAGGAAAAAAAATCAAAAATGATTCTTTTTTTTTTTTAACTGTGGTAAAGTAAGAGTAAGCCTGATTTTAAACTTAGCCTATCTGTAGCCGCCGGTGTGTAAGGCGAGTTCATGCATGGGTAAAATACGTGCTGAAAGAAATCTCTCAGTCCAAAAGTTTGTTTTAAAATATTAATAATAATAATAATAAGTTACATTTATTGAGCGCCTTTCACAAACCCAAGTTCGCTTTTCATACAGAGTAAAAAAAAAAAATTACACAGATGACAAAAGTTTGTAGAAGAGGAAAGTTTTCAGGTGAGATTTAAAAGTGCAGAAACAGGAGCAATCTCAGAGAGACTGAGGAAGAGAGTTCCAGAGTTGAGGTGCATTAGCACTGAAGTACCTGCCTCCCATGGTGGAGAGTCTGGTGCATGGGACAGTAAGGAGATTACTACTCGAGGACCTGAGAGAGCGACAAGGAGTGTAAGGAGCTAGGAGCTGAGTGAGGTAGAGGGGGCAAGGTTATTTAGGGCTTTGAAGGTGAGAAGCAGAATCTTGAATTTAATCCCTGAAGGAACCAGTAACCAGTGAAGCTGAGAGAGAACAGGGGAGATGTGGCAAAACGCTTTGTGTGGCTGTGGAGTTCTGAATATACTGTGGCTTCTGTATAGACTTTGCAGGGAGGCCAATGAAGAGGGAATTACAGTAATCAATACGAGACATTATGAAACAATGAACCAGAGTTTGAGCATTATTAAAGGACAGAAATGGACGGAGGTGGGCAATGTTATGGAGATGATAGAATGAAATTTTGGAAAGAGACCTAATGTGTAGCTCAAAGTTAAGTGATGAATCAAACAAAACACCAAGATTTCTGACAACAGGAGCAGGTTTGACAAGTGTACCATCAAAAGAAATAGAGAAATTAGATGCCTTAGAAAGTTCGGATTTTGGACCTACCATTAACACTTCAGTTTTATTGGCATTAAGTTTGAGAAAGTTATTTTCCATCCATAGCTTAAGATCAATGATGCATTCCGTGAGTGTGCTGTGAGGTGAATCTGTAGGGGAGTCTGTACTAAGATATAACTGTATATCGTCTGCATAACAGTGGAAGTTAAGGCCATGTCTGTGAATAATCTGACCCAAAGGAAGGATATAAAGTAGAAAAAGTAATGGCCCAAGGACTGAACCCTGAGGGACACCATACGACATAGGTGAGGTGGAGGATTTATATCGGCCGAGTGTGACAAACTGTTGCCTATTAAGAGAGATATGATGTGAGCCATTGAAGGGCTAAGCCAGAGATACCAACAGCAGAGAGACGTGACAGGAGGATTTCATGGTTAACAGTGTCAAATACTGCACTTAAGTCAAGAAAGAGGAGAATATTAAGGAAACCACAATCTGCAGACCAGAGAAGATCATTGACTACATGGCAAAGAGCTGTCTCAGTGCTATGCTGTGTACGAAAGCCTGAAAGACTGAAAAGGCTCATAGAGTGTATTATCTAGAAGAAAAGCATGGAGTTGTGTAGCAACCACATGTTCCATCACCTTAGCCAAAAAAGGGAGATTAGAGATAGGCCTGTAACTGGAGAGAAAGGAAGGATCCAGGTCAGGTTTTTTAAGGATTGGGGTAACTGCAGCAGTTTTGAGGGCAGTAGTGACAGAACCTGAAATGAAACATGCATTTACCAATGAGGCAATAGGAATACTAATTATGGATGAGCATGTCTTAAGCCGAGAAGTGGGGGCAGGATCAAGCAGACAGGTGGAGGCATTAGACTTATTAATAAGTTCAGAGATGGCAAGAGAGTCAACAGGCGTGAAACAAGCGAGTCTTGATGATGGAGATGGCAGATCAGAATGAGTGAGTGATTGTGGTGTGGTGGGTAAATTGTGATAGATTTGATCAATTTTGGCATTAAAGAAATGTAAGAAAGCCTGACACTGTTCAGCTGTATTGGGGCATGCTACAGGAGGGGGTTGGCGGAGTTTATTAACAGTTCTAAAAAGAGTTCTAGGCCTAGTCTTAGCACCATTTATAACAGAGGAATAATAGTTGGAGCGAGCAGTGTTAAGGGCATCCCTATATTTAAGTATGTGCTCAGTGTAAATCTGTGAATGAACTATGCGGCCCGTTTTCTTATAAAGCCATTCAAGATGCCGGCTAGTGGCTTTCATAGCTCTGAGCTCATCAGTGTACCAGGGACAGGAGCGGGAGGCTGAAACATGCCTAGTCCTTAAGGGAGCAAAGTTATCTAACAGTTGGGAAACACAGCTGTTAAAAAAGGAAACCATGTTTTTAGGAGACGGAAGACTATGCAATTCAGAAAGAGACGAAGACAGAAGGGAAGCAGCAAACAAATCAGAATTAACAGACCTAATGTTACGATAGGAGACAGACTTTTTCTTGACAGATGTAGTGGTAATAATGCTAAAGTTACATTCAATAATCTTATGATCAGAAATACCAGAGAGTGAACCAGAGACAGAGACATTATTCAAGCCATTTGAACAAAGCAAGTCAAGAATATGACCCTGAGTATGAGTGGGGAAATCCACATGCTGTGTCAAGTCAAAACAATCCAAAGTTGAGATAAATTAAAATCACCAAGTAAAATTACAGCAGGGCAAAGAGATGAGATTACAGTGAGAAGTTCATTAAATTTAGACAGAAAGTTCACCACAGATTTGGGAGGGCGATAAACTAACAACAGCAGTACAGGAGGGGAGGAAACCATTTTAATAGCAATATATTCAAAAGATGTGACTTCCAAAAAGTAGAGTTCCTTCATTGTCAAGGTAGATCTATAAACCACAGCCAGGCCGCCCCCTTTTTCTGTTAACCTGGGTTTAGATATGTGGCTATAGCCTGGGGGAGACAGCAAGTTTAAATGTAAATAGTCACCAGGTTGTTGCCAAGTTTCTGTAAGAAGAAAAATGTCCACTTGCTTCTGGGAGATGAGGTAATTTTTATTGAAAATTCAAAGCAAGCAATCCACACAAGAATAAAGAAAAAAGTTGTTACACACATAGAATAAAATGCAAAAAAAGGAAAAATGCATCTTCTCTAAATGTAACTTTTCTTGCAAAACTTTAGTTGTTTCTATACTTAAAGATTCTTAACTTCTTCTTCTTTTTTTTTTTGTTATTTATTAATTTTTATTGTAATCATTCCATACAAATAGATCAATTTATAACCAAACAAAATTGAAGACAAATCAAACCCCACCCCTGAGAAGGAGAGCTTAGCCAAAGGAGAATTGCTTAGGGCTTTTTAATAAGGCAACAATAAACAAAAGAAAGGAAGAAATAAATATATAGGTAAATAAGAAATGGAGAAGGGAATTAAACGCGGTAATAGTTATTTCTCTTATTCTAAAATAATATTGATTAGATCCAGGTTTTGAAAAAATTTTGTACAGATCCTCTAACTGAGAATTTGATTTTTTTCCAATTTCAAATAATATAAAACATCGGTTTCCCACTGACTTATCAGAGGAGAGTTAGGATTCTTCCAATTTAACAAAATAAGTCTGCGTGCCAAAAGTGTAGTGAATACAATCACCGTTTGCTTGTCCTTCTCCACTTCAAGTCCGTCTGGAAGAACACCGAACACAGCTGTTAATGGGTTAGGAGGAATTGTGACCCCAAGGCTGTCTGAAAGGCACTTAAAAATTTTGGTCCAAAATGATGTTAGTTTGGTGCAGGCCCAGAACATGTGACCCAATGAGGCAGGAGCTTGGTTGCAGCGTTCGCAGGCTGGATCTTGCCCTGGAAACATTTTGGACAGTTTTAAGTGAGAGAGATGAGCTCGATATATAATTTTTAGTTGAATAATTCTATGCTTTGCGAATATGGAACTCGAGTGAATTCTCTGCTTTGCTACCTTCCACTCCCCTTTTCTGATATATTGATTAAGAGATCTTCTTCCCAATACCCTCTTGGATCTTTGAAAGGTAGGGACTCTAATTGGATTTTATATAATGCGGAAATGGTGTTTAATTCCTCAAAATTGAGCAGTATTTTTTCCAGCATTATAGAGGGTGCGAAGTGGGGAAAATCGGGAAATTTCTCTTTAACAAAATTTCTAGTTTGAAGATAGTGAAAGAAATGTGTAGCTGAAGGTTGAATTTTGAACATAATTGTTCAAAAGATGCAAATATGTTGTCTATATAAAGATCTCTGAGCATTTTAATCCCAAAACTTTTCCAGGTACTAAAAACTGGATATGTTTGCGAGGGTTGAAAGTGGTGGTTCTCTTGCAGAGGTGCCACAGATAAATGATTTTCCATCTTAAAATGCTTTCTAAGTTGGTTCCATATTCTGAGTGAGTAAAGCACAATTGGGTTATTAGTATATTTGTGATAACTTGCATTTATTGGAGAGCAGAGCAGGGAGTATAAAGAAGTACTACAGGATTTTACTTCTATTGCGGACCAAGCCTGTGTATGTTCATATATTTGTGTCCAGGTTTTTATGGCTTGTATGTTTGCTGCCCAGTAATAAAACTGAAAATTAGGTAAAGCCATGCTACCTTCTGCCTGAGGTCTTTGTAGGGTCGCTCTTCGGATTCGTGGGTGTTTTGAGTTCCAAATGAATGAGGTTATTGTTGAATCTAACTGTTTAAAAAACGATTTATTGATATATATTGGAATGTTTTGAAATAAAAAAAAGAAGTTTAGGAAGGATATTCATCTTAACAACGTTAATTCTTCCGGCTAGAGTGAGATGAACGGTTGACCATCTATGCAAGTCTTGCTTAATTATTTCCATACAGATGGCAAAATTTTGTTGATAAAGAGCTTTATGTTTACTTGTGATATTTACCTCTAGGTATTTAAACTGATCTGCTATGGTAAAAGGTAGGGTGTTCAATCTAATATTATATGCTTGTTAATTCACTGGAAAGAGTATACTTTTATTCAGATTAATTATAAGACCAGATATCTTTTGAAATTCTGTTAGTGCTATTAAAACTGCAGGGACAGTGTTTTCTAGGTCTGATATATATAATACCAAATCATCTGCATATAGAGAAATTTTCTGTTCCAGTCCTTCTCTGATAATCCCCTTTATCTGATAAGAATTTCGACAGTGAACTGCCAGTGGTTCAATGGCAATTGCAAACAGCAGTGGCGACAAGGGACATCCTTGTCTGGCACCACGTTCTAGCTTAAAGTAGTCTGAGCAAATGTTATTAATACAAACTGAAGCTTCTGGATTGGTATGCAGTAGTTTGATCCATGCACAAATATTCGGGCCAAACCCAAAATTCTGCAATGCAGTGAAAAGGTAGTTCCATTCAATCATATCAAATGCTTTTTCTGCGTCTAATGATAGTAATATCTCTGGGGTGTTTGATTTTGCTGGTGAATATATAACATTAAGCAAGCGTCGGAGATTGGAAGATAGGTGTCTGCCTTTAATAAATCCAGTTTGATCCTGTGATAACCCTAATTCACAAATACCACAAATAGATGCTTTAAGTGCTGAGGAACTAGATAAACCTCTAACGCTAACAGAATTACTAGACGCTATAAAGTCACTACAAAGCGGGAAATCATCAGGCCCTGATGGTTACCCCGTAGAGTTTTATAAGAAATTCTCCACTCAGCTAGCTCCACTCTTATTGGTAACATTTACAGAAGCTAAAGACCACCAAATACTACCTCAAACATTTCGACAAGCATTAATCACCGTCTTTCCTAAACAAAATAAGGACTTGTTACAATGTGCATCATATAGACCAATTTCACTCCTGAATAATGATGTTAAGATACTCTCAAAAATCCTAGCTAGAAGGATGGAGAAAGTGCTACCCTCGGTAATATCACAAGATCAAACTGGATTTATTAAAGGCCGACATCTATCTTCAAATCTCCGACGCTTGTTTAATGTTATATATTCACCAGCAAAATCAAACACCCCAGAGATATTACTATCATTAGACGCAGAAAAGGCATTTGACAGGATCGAATGGAATTACCTTTTCACTGCATTGGAGAAATTTGGGTTTGGCCCGAATATTTGTGCTTGGATCAAACTACTGTATACCAGTCCAGAAGCTTCAGTTTGTATTAATAACATTTGCTCAGACTACTTTAAACTAGAACGTGGTACCAGACAAGGATGTCCCTTGTCGCCACTGTTGTTTGCAATCGCTATTGAACCACTGGCGGTTCAGTGCCGAAATTCTTATCAGATAAAGGGGATTGTCAGAGAAGGACTGGAACAGAAAATTTCTCTATATGCAGATGATATGGTCTTATATATATCGGACCCAGAAAACACTGTCCCTGCTGTTTTAACAGCACTAACAGAATTTCAAAAGATATCTGGTCTTAGAATTAATCTGAATAAAAGTATACTCTTTCCAGTGAATTAACAAGCATATAATATTAGATTGGACACCCTACCTTTTACCATAGCAGATCAGTTTAAATACCTAGAGGTAAATATCACAAGTAAACATAAAGCTCTTTATCAACAAAATTTTGGCGTCTGTATGGAAAAAATTAAGCAAGACTTGCATAGATGGTCAACCCTTCATCTCACTCTAGCCGGAAGAATTAACATTGTTAAGATGAATATCCTTCCTAAACTTCTCTTTTTATTTCAAAACATTTCAATATATATCAATAAATCGTTTTTTAAACAGTTAGATTCAATAATAACCTCATTCATTTGGAACTCAAAACACCCACGTATCCGAAGAGCGACCCTACAAAGACCTCAGGCAGAAGGTGGCATGGCTTTACCTAATTTTCAGTTTTATTACTGGGCAGCAAACATACTAGCCATAAAAACCTGGACACAAATAAATGCACATACACAGGCTTGGTCCGCAATAGAAGTAAAATCCTGTAGTACTTCTTTATATTCCCTGCTCTGCTCTCCAATAAATGAAAGTTATCGCAAATATACTAATAACCCAATTGTACTTTACTCACTCAGAATATGGAACCAAATTAGGAAGCATTTTAAGATGGAAAATCTTTTATCAGTGGCACCTCTGCAAGAGAACCACCTCTTTCAACCTTCGCAAGTATATCCAGTTTTTAATACCTGGAAAAGTTTTGGGATTAAAATGCTCAGAGATCTTTATATAGACAACATATTTACATCTTTTGAACAATTACGTTCAAAATTTAACCTCCCAGCTACACATTTCTTTTACTATCTTCAAATTAGAAATTTTGTTAAACAGAAATTGCCCGATTTCCCCCACCTTGCACCCTCCACACTGCTGGAAAAAATACTGCTCAATTCCGAGGAAACAAACACTATCTCCGCAATATATAAAATCTTATTAGAGTCCCTACCTTTCAAAGATCCAAGAGGACATTGGGAAGAAGATCTCTTAATCAATATATCAGAAAAGGAGTGGAAGGTAGCAAAGCAGAGAATTCACTCGAGTTCTATATGCGCAAAGCATAGAATTATTCAACTAAAAATTATATATCGAGCTCATCTCTCTCACTTAAAACTGTCCAAAATGTTTCCAGGCCAGGATCCAACCTGCGAGCGCTGCAACCAAGCTCCTGCCTCACTGGGTCACATGTTCTGGGCCTGCACCAAACTAACATCATTTTGGACAAAAATTTTTAAGTGCCTCTCAGACAGCCTTAGTATCACAATCCCTCCTAACCCACTAACAGCTGTGTTTGGTGTCCTTCCAGATGGACTGGAATTGGAGAAGGACAAGCAAACGGTGATTGCATTCACTACACTCTTGGCACGCAGACTTATTTTGTTAAATTGGAAGAATCCTAATTCTCCTCTTATAAGTCAGTGGGAAACCGATGTTTTATATTATTTGAAATTGGAAAAAAATCAAATTTTCAGTTAGAGGATCTGTACAAAATTTTTTCAAAACATGGCAGGATTTAATCAATATTATTTTAGAATAAGAGAAATAACTATTATTGCATTTAACTCCCTTCTCCATCTCTTATTTATACAGATATTTACTTCTCCCCTTCTTTTGTCTCATGTTGCCTTATTAAAAAGCTTAAAGAAATTTTCCTTTAGCTAAGCTCTCCTTCTCAGGGGTGGGGTTTGATTTGTTTTCAAATTTGTTGGGTTATAAATTGATCTGTTTGTATGGAATGATTACAATGAAAATTAATAAATAAAAATATTAATAAAATTCTACGGGGTAACCATCAGGGCCTGCTGATTTCCCGCTTTGAAGTGACTTTATAGCATCTAGTAATTCTGTTAGCGTCAGAGGTTTATCCAGTTCCTCAGCACTTAAAGCATCTATTTGTGGTGTCTGTAATGTATCCAGAAATGCATTAGATTGCGTGTTGTCTTCTTTGAGCTCAGTAGAATATAAGGATTTATAATAATCTCTAAATGCGTGCATTATATTTTTATGGTCAATAATTTCTTCTCCATTCGTGTTGGTGATTACTGGTATTGCATTGCGAACTTCTTGTTTGTGAATTTGTTGAGCTAAAAACTTATTAGCTTTTTCTCCGTGTTCATAGTAATGATATCTAGACTTATAAATAAGTTGTTCAGTTTCTTTAGTTGTTAAGATGTTAAGTTCTGTATGCAGGGCCTGCCTTTTCCTGTGGAGAGCTTCACTTGGATGCCTGGCTTGTTCTTCATCTATTCTACTAATTGCGCTTCTTAGCTCTGACACTTTCTTGGTTTCTATTTTATTTCTGTGGGAAAGATATGAAATAATCTGTCCTCTTAAGAAGGCCTTTAGAGTTTCCCAGAGTGTTCCTGCAGAAACCTCTGTGGGTGTGTTTGTCTCTAGGAAGGAGCTGATTTGTTTGGATATAAATTCTGTGCAGTTCTCGTCTGCCAATAGAAGAGGGTTAAGCCGTCATCTACGAGGTGAGTGTGAGGGGCTTAATGATTTAAACTCCAAGACTAGAGGGGCATGGTCGGAGATAACAATTGTGTCGTATTTGCATGATTTAATCGTAGGCAGGAAATTATTATCTATAAAAAAATAATCAATTCTTGAGTAGCTATAATGCACTGGTGAGTAGAACGAATATGTTCTTGAGTTTGGGTTAAGAAACCTCAAGGGGTCTGATTAGTTGTGGTCATTTAAAAACTGTGTAATTATCTTTGCAGTATCCCCCCTGTCACAGGAGTCCTAAAACACAATTAAAGTCCCCAGCCATTATAATTTTATGAGTGTTCACATTGGGAATGGATGCAAATAGATTTTGCATGAATTCCTTATCATCGACATTGGGTGCATAAACATTTATCAAAATCATTTTACTGTTATATAAGTTGCCCATGACCATCACATATCTCCCTTCAGGGTCCGATACTACATCTGATGCTACAAATGGAATTGTGCTGTGTATGGGAATTCCAACACCTCTAGTTTTCTTTGTAAAGCTAGAATGGAACATTTGGCCAGTCCAGTCTTTTTGTAGTCTGAACTGATCCTTGCTTAGTAAGTGGGTCTCCTGTAAAAATACTATTTTAGCGTTTAAGCCTGTTAGGTGAGAGCATACTTTCTTTCTCTTTAATTCGTGATTCAGGCCTTTAACATTCCAGCTCACAAAGTTAACTGTCCCATCATGGAGACATTGATTCTGAGTTTTTAATGTCATTTTATAGTCTTAACTGGTAGTGAGGCAGTTTTAATCTTAATTTCAAAAGTCCCCATGAGTTATTTCATTTTAGCTTATTTTTGCATTGATATTTATAGTTATAGGGATTGGAAGAATAGATTAGATATAGCCTGCTCTCTTTCTCTCCCCTCTTTATGCCCCCACCCAACCCGCCCAAACCCCCCCCCATTTTGCTTCCCCACATGAGGCTTGATCCCACTTTGCGATGTCCCGGTCCTCTGACATACAAAGAGACAGAGCACATCCAAAACAAAACAAACCCCACCCCGCAGCAGCGTTAGAGAATTAAATCAAAGAGATATCTATTGCAGCTGAATTCTTAATACTATCTGCCGAAAATATAATCATTAACAGTCTTTAAGCTTAAAATAATCTTCAGAAATTTTAAGATATTAAGATAAAAAAAGAAAGAACCCTGGGAATGATTTTAAAAAGTAGTCTAGGATAAACATGGTAATTCCTAATGTAATAGTATAATGTAATAGTAATGTAATAGTAGAAATAGCAATAAACCAAGAGTATGATGTTAAACAGTCTACTTTAAAGTAGTAAAAAAATTAAAAAAAATCCTACTTTAATTACTTCCACACTTCCACACTCACGTCTAAAACTATAATTAAGACATAAACATATAATGTCCAAGTAAAGAAAAGGATGTATAATTATAATACCAGTCTCTTTAAAAGTGGATCCGAGAGCAGATGATAGGTCCTTCCCATGCCTTGATAGAATACGGCTCCTTATTAACTTTCAAAAGAGTGTCAGAAACAGCTTCTTTAGTTTCTTTTCAGCTTCTTCCTTGCTTTAAAAAATATAATATTGATTTTGAACTTCCACTTTCAGTTTGGCGGGATACAAGAGGCTGTATTTGATAACTTCTTCTTCTCCTGTACGCTTTAAACGTACGGCACAGCACTTTCAATGAAGTGCTTTGTCTTAGATGTTACTTGACACACAAAACACCCACACAAGGTACGCAATGCTCAAAAGGCACGTTTTAAAACCATGTGTCCTCTACACCTTACACATGGCAAAGCTGAACACTAACTGAGAATAATGTTTAGTCAGAGAAGTTAGAAATAGCTAGAATATACCAATTCTATTCAACTGATGGGGGTTATAGGAATCTCCCATAGATTATGCATAGATTATCATTTAATAAAAAATAACTAGGAAATGGCTCTTACACTATCTTTTGTTAAATGCCGTTCCAGACTGTGCATGTGCATGGCACTTATTCTATGACTCTAACTTTAAAGAGATAACTATTAAAAACATAAGAAGAAATGTAAATCTCTTTCTTGGAACAACTTTAGTGCAAAGATGTACAGTTGACAGAAAAGTGTATTCTGTTTTTAATGTCAAAATTAGACAGTTGCAAAATTGGTTTTTATGTTGATAAAGTTATCTAGGCGATCCATCCATCCATCCATTGTCTCCCGCTTATCCGAGGTCGGGTCGCGGGGGCAGCAGCTTGAGCAGAGATGCCCAGACTTCCCTCTCCCCGGCCACTTCTTCTAGCTCTTCCGGGAGAATCCCAAAGCGTTCCCAGGCCAGTCGAGAGACATAGTCCCTCCAGCGTGTCCTGGGTCTTCCCCGGGGCCTCCTCCCGGTTAGACGTGCCCGGAACACCTCACCAGGGAGGCGTCCAGGAGGCATCCTGATCAGATGCCCGAGCCACCTCATCTGACTCCTCTCGATGCGGAGGTGCAGCGGCTCTACTCTGAGCCCCTCCCGGATGACTGAGCTTCTCACCCTATCTTTAAGGGAAAGCCCAGACACCCTGTGGAGGAAACTCATTTCAGCCGCTTGTATTCGCGATCTCGTTCTTTCGGTCACTACCCATAGTTCATGACCATAGGTGAGGGTAGGAACATAGATCGACTGGTAAATTGAGAGCTTCGCCTTGCGGCTCAGCTCCTTTTTCACCACGACAGACCGATGCAGAGCCCGCATTACTGCGGATGCCGCACCGATCCGCCTGTCGATCTCACGCTCCATTCTTCCCTCACTCGTGAACAAGACCCCGAGATACTTGAACTCCTCCACTTGGGGCAGGATCTCGCTACCAACCCTGAGAGGGCACTCCACCCTTTTCTGGCTGAGGACCATGGTCTCGGATTTGGAGGTACTGATTCTCATCCCAGCCGCTTCACACTCGGCTGCGAACCGATCCAGAGAGAGCTGAAGATCACGGCCTGATGAAGCAAACAGGACAACATCATCTGCAAAAAGCAGTGACCCAATCCTGAGCCCACCAAACCGGACCCTCTCAACGCCCTGGCTACGCCTAGAAATTCTGTCCATACAAATTATGAACAGAATCAGTGACAAAGGGCAGCCCTGGCGAAGTCCAACTCTCACTGGAAACGGGTTCGACTTACTGCCGGCAATGCGGACCAAGCTCTGGCACCGATCGTACAGGGACCGAACAGCCCTTATCAGGGGGGCCGGTACCCCATACTCCCGGAGCACCCCCCACAGGATTCCCCGAGGGACATGGTCGAATGCTTTTTCCAAGTCCACAAAACACATGTAGACTGGTTGGGCAAACTCCCATGCACCCTCCAGGACCCTGCTAAGGGTATAGAGCTGGTCCACTGTTCCGCGACCAGGACGAAAACCACACTGTTCCTCCTGAATCCGAGGCTCGACTATCCGACGGACCCTCCTCTCCAGGACCCCTGAATAGACTTTTCCAGGGAGGCTGAGGAGTGTGATCCCTCTGTAGTTGGAACACACCCTCCGATCCCCCTTCTTAAAGAGGGGGACCACCACCCCGGTCTGCCAATCCAGAGGCACTGTCCCTGATGTCCATGCGATGTTGCAGAGGCGTGTCAACCAAGACAGTCCTACAACATCCAGAGCCTTGAGGAACTCCGGGCGTATCTCATCCACCCCCGGGGCCCTGCCACAAAGGAGTTTTTTGACCACCTCGGTGACCTCAGTCCCAGAGATGGGGGAGCCCACCTCTGAGTCCCCAGGCTCTGCTTCCTCATTGGAAGGCATGTTAATGGGATTGAGGAGGTCTTCGAAGTACTCCCCCCCACCGACCCACAACATCCCGAGTCGAGGTCAGCAGCGCACCATCCCCACCATATACAGTGTTGACACTGCACTGCTTCCCCTTCCTGAGACGCCGGATGGTGGACCAGAATCTCCTCGAAGCCGTCCGAAAGTCGTTCTCCATGGCCTCCCCAAACTCCTCCCACGCCCGAGTTTTTGCCTCAGCAACCACCAAAGCCGCATTCCGCTTGGACTGCCGGTACCTATCAGCTGCCTCCAGGGTCCCACAGGACAAAAGGGTCCGGTAGGACTCCTTCTTCAGCTTGACGGCATCCTTCACCGCCGGTGTCCACCAACGGGTTCGGGGATTGCCGCGACGACAGGCACCAACCACCTTACGGCCACAGCTCTGGTCAGCTGCCTCAACAATAGAGGCACGGAACATGGCCCATTCGGACTCAATGTCCCCCACCTCCCTCAGGATGTGGTAGAAGTTCTGCCGGAGGTGTGAGTTGAAGCTACTTCTGACAGGGGGCTCTGCCAGACGTTCCCAGCAGACCCTCACAACACGTTTGGGCCTACCACGCCTGACCAGCATCCTCCCCCACCATCGAAGCCAACTCACCACCAGGTGGTGATCAGTTGACAGCTCCGCCCCTCTCTTCACCCGAGTGTCCAAGACATGTGGCCGCAAGTCCGACGACACGACCACAAAGTCGATCATCGAACTGAGGCCTAGGGTGTCCTGGTGCCAAGTGCACATATGAACACCCCTATGCTTGAACATGGTGTTCGTTATGGACAATCCGTGACGAGCACAGAAGTCCAATAACAAAACACCGCTCGGGTTCAGATCGGGGGGGCCATTCCTCCCAATCACGCCCTTCCAGGTTTCACTGTCATTGCCCACGTGAGCATTGAAGTCTCCCAGCAGAACGAGGGAGTCCCCAGAAGGTATGCCCTCTAGCACCCCCTCCAGGGACTCCAAAAAGGGTGGGTACTCCGAACTGCTGTTCGGTGCATACGCACAAACAACAGTTAGGACCCGTCCCCCCACCCGAAGGCGAAGGGAGGCTACCCTCTCGTCCACCGGGGTAAACCCCAATGTACAGGCTCCAAGTCGGGGGGCAATAAGTATATCCACACCCGCTTGGCGCCTCTCACCGGGGGCAACTCCAGAGTGGTACAGAGTCCAGCCCCTCTCAAGGAGATTGGTTCCAGAGTCCAAGCTGTGCGTCGAGGTGAGTCCGACTATATCTAGCCGGAACCTCTCAACTTTGCGCACTAGCTCAGGCTCCTTCCCCTTCACAGAGGTGACATTCCACGTCCCAAGAGCCAGCTTCTGTAGCCGAGGATCGGACCGCCAAGGTCCCCGCCTTCGGCCACCACCCAACTCACACTGTACCCGACCTCCTTGGCCCCTCCCATAGGTGGTGAGCCCATGGGAAGGGGGACCCACGTTGCCTGTTCGGGCTGTGCCCGGCCGAGGCCCATGGGTGTAGGCCCGGCCACCAGGCGCTCGCCATCGAGCCCCACCTCCAGGCCTGGCTCCAGAGTGGGGCCCCGGTGACCCGCGTCCGGGCAAGGGAAAACGCCGTCCAAAATTGTTTTTCATCATAGGAGGTTTGTTTAACCACTCTTTGTCTCATCCCTCACCTAGGACCAGTTTGCCTTGGGTGGCCCTACCAGGGGCATAAAGCCCCGGACAACAGAGCTCCTAGGATCATTGGGACACGCAAACCCCTCCACCACGATAAGGTGGCAGTTAAAGGAGGGGTATCTAGGTGATCCCCTTTCAAAAATGGTTTTCAGTTGCTAAATTGATGCTGTGAGCCCACAGGTGGGAAGATGCTAACAGTTATGAAATTAAGAGAACGTGGACCAGGAAATAGAATTTGCAAAGAGAAAGGCAAAGGAGCACTCTTTAATCAGGCTGGGATCACATATACCACTAGAGCTAAATCAAAACTAAATACCCCAATGATCGTAGGAAAACACTTGTAGCTGTGTTTATCCAAAATTACCAAAATTCTGCAGCTTTTAGTTTGCTTCACAGGATGATTCAAGCAACAGCCTGACACATGCTGAAATAATTCCACAGACAAAATATCTTTGGTCTTAGTAAAACTTCAAGACAAAACAGTTCACACAAAAAATAGAGAAAAAATTGACATTAAAGCAAAGAAAAGTTCTGTTTAAGGCTTATATATCTTGTTTCATTTTTCTAAGTTTGGCCATACAGTTGTATTAAACATGTTAAACATCTAAGCCCAGTCAGAAAACTGTATGCCATCTCCTATTCTATATGCAATCATATCTAACAGCCCATGCTAGCAGCAGGAGTATTACCTAACTGATTTAATTAACTCTATGCTCTAAAAATACAGCTAAGAAAGTTCTATCTCATGTTAATTTACGGGTGATAAAGGCTATACCACATTCTAGGTAGCTATAACAAACTGGTTATTCTGTAGAAATTAAGAAAACATATCAAATTAACATTGAACATTAATTTTCTAAAACTGGCTCTTACAACACCCTTTAACTAACTTGATTTTACTTCCTCTGACTAAAACTAAGCTTGGATTCACAGATACATTTTTTAATTTATCCAGTGCTAGGATAAAAACAACACAAAATGTCCCCTTAAGTGCATTTCCAACTATTTTGTTCATAATGAATCCTGAAACAATTATGGTAGATATGCACAAAATGACCGTGAACACAATACAATCCTACGAAATAGTGTCAATTTTACCAATTTAATTATAGCTCTGCAGTGATGTTCATCATCAAGATGATAAAAACAATAACAAAAACATAAAAAAATGAGAAAAAAAGAAAAATAAGATTCATAACAACAGATGCTTGTTTTTAAATAGCAGGGGTAGATAGAGGAACTATCTATTGGAAAATAGAAACCACATTTGGAACCAGGACCCAGCCTTAAATATTTGTGGCAAACCCTTGCAAAACAAAAAATAGAATTTTTTTTTTTCTAAAAACTATCAGTTGCCTCATTGCTCCAATACGGGTCTGACAAGCAAGCTGACACCCATGAAATTATGAGTTAGGGTAAATGTGGGAACAGTGGCATACAGTAAGAACACCAATTAGGCAAAATCAAAAGAAGTCACACTAGTTCCTTAAAAGAATTTATCATTTATCACTCATGATATAAATGCTTTTTTTCCTTCTAGAACTTTTCCTTCAAATGTATACACAGCATTATATAATGATTTTAAAACAAAAAAGTAAATAGTTAATATTAAGTGGATTGCCAGCGTCCAATTACAAAATTATTGTCCAAAAAAGCCAATTTACAGTGACTAGGGTAATACTATTTTCTGTTTCATGAAACTGAGTCTTTGCAAAAATTAAGATTTATTAGCAAAACGTCAGTATTAAGCAAAAATAAGAGAAACACCAGGCAAAAGTACTTGACTAAAAGGTGATCCACAACAAAACCAGTCCCAATACACAATCTATAGGCACATTCCAAGAAAAAAAGGCAGGAATTTCACAAAACAAACAGTAAATCCAAACAGAAATAAGCAATATTCCTAGAACTCCACAATGAACAAAATGATCTCTGGCTCTTGAGCCTTTTCAACTCACTTAAAAAGGGAGGATTCAGGAATGATGATGTCAGGGTGGTCCTGCCTCCTGGGGCTTCACCCACATAGGACAAGGAACAGAGGTACATTTAAGAAGGCAGTACATAATAAAAGACATAATGAAAAATACGTAATAATATGGCACATAAAAAACAACAAAAATAATAATAAAATATATAAATATTTGTTAATATATAGCATTCTGGGCATCCTGGTACTTTGTTTTGTATAGTTATTGTATTTATTTTTTGTTCTTTTTATGACTACAAAAAATATTTTGTATCACTAGCGTGATGCCACATTGTTAAGCATGTCTCCACCATTTTTGGTTTTGTCAGGGGTAATGCCATATTGTTTACAAATTCTTTCTGTGGTTGCTGATCACATGGTACATGTCACATGACCTCTTACATCACTATAAGACTGCAAAATCAAATTTAATTTGTCATGTACAATTATGCATAGTACAATGTGTAGTAAAACATTTAGTTGCTGAACTCCAATTTAAAAGACCGCAGTGCAGAGAAGAGTCTGCTTTTGGGATGGCTGGTATCTCTGATAATTTTTTTTGCCATGGTCCAGTATCACTTAGTATAGATGTCCTGGAATTTAGAGAGTGCACACCCAGTGATGTGTTCAATAGACTGCACGACTCTCTGCAGAGACTTGTGGTCCTGCTGCCTGCTGTTTCATTCCAGACAGTAATACTTCCTCTTAGAATAGTTTCAATGATGGATTATAGAAATCCTAATGACTCTCTGAAGGCAGCCTGAAATCCCTGAGGTGTTTGTTGTTGTGCCTTCTTCACTAAGGTGTTAATGCATTTGGATCAGGTCAGGTCCTCTGTGATGTGGACATTGAGGCATGTGAAATTGCCCACCCTTTCCACCTAAGTTCTGTTAATACTGAGGGGGTGACAAAGTCTTGAGAAGTATCCAACTGCAAATCCATACAGCAATTTCATGCTGGAAGTGATGGCACCGCACATCTATACTACTCATTAACAACTCTTAAAAATATTATTTGCCTTGATGAATGATCTACCCGCAGTAAGGGACCCACGAGAATGTTTATTTCTGCGACTTATTCACAGGTGACAATTGTGAGCATAATGCTCGATTCTTTTCATATCGTAGAACAGGAGCACTAACTAATAAAGTCTGACAACTGACCTCACTCAATTTTGGCAAATCACAATGCAGCCTTCCTCTTTGTCACACCCACTGAAATGCTGTCTCCCACCTCCTGGGGGTGTGGGCAACCCATGTTGGGAACCCCTGCTCTAGATCCTTTAGATTTAACTCCTACCTCTGCCTTCTCTGTCTCAGTATCATTAACAGTTTACCATTTTTGAAGCCATAGGTTAATGGGCCAGATTTCTCAGAGGTCTGTTAAAATATGCAAAGGTCTTCATATGGCAGCTGTAGGAGCCTGCACATGCGGTCACCTGTTTTGAATTATAGGAAACTGACCAGTCCTTGGCTTTTAAATATTCCAAACCAATTATATACTGCTCAAAAAAATTAAAGGACACTTTTTAATCGGAGTATAGCATCAAGTTAGTGAAACTTCTGGGATATTGATCTGGTTTAAGTAACAGAGGAGGTTGTTAGTCAGTTTCAACTGCTTTGGTGTTAATGAAATTAACAACAGGTGCACTAGAGTGGCAACAATGAGATGACCCCCTAAACAGGAATGGTTTAACAGGTGGAGGCCACTGACATTTTCCCCTCCCCATCTTTTCTGACAGTTTTTTCACTAGTTTTGCATTTGGCTATGGTTAGTGTCACTACTGGTAGCATGAGGCGATACCTGGACCCTACAGAGGTTGCATAGGTAGCCCAACTTCTCCAGGATGTCACATCAATACGTGCCATTGCCAGAAGGTCTGCTGTATCTCCCAGCACAGTCTCAAGGGCATAGAGGAGATTCCAGGAGACAGGCAGTTACTCTAGGAGAGCTGGAAAAGGGGCGTAGAAGGTCCTTAACCCATCAGCAGGACCGGTATCTGCTCCTTTAGGCAAGGAGGAACAGGATGAGCACTGCCAGAGCCCAACAAAATGACCTCCAGCAATCAGAAAGTGGGCCTGAGCTCATTGCCCGGCACTGTGGAGCTCGATTGGCATTTGCCATAGAATACCAGAATTGGCAGGTCCACCACTGGTGCCCTGTGCTTTTCATAGATGAGAGCAGGTTTTCCCTGAGACATATGACAGACGTGGAAGGGTCTGGAGAAGCCGTGGAGAACGTCATGCTGCCTGTAACATCGTTCAGCATGACCGGTTTGGTGGTGGGTCAGTGATGGTCTGGGGAGGCGTTTCCATGGAGGGCCGCACAAACTTCTAAAGGCTAGACAACAGCACCTTGACTGCCATTAGGCATCAGCATGGAATCCTTGGACCCACTGTCAGACCCTATGCTGGTGCAGTGGGTCCTGGGTTCCTCCTGGTGCACAACAATACCTGGCCATTGACTGGCCACCACACTCGCCTGACCTAAATCCAATAGAACACCTCTGGGATATTATGTTTTGGTCCATCCGACACCACGAGTTTACACCTCAGACTGTCCAGGAGCTCAGTGATACCCTGATCTAGATCTGGGAGGAGATCCCCCAGGACACCAACCATCATCTCATTAGGTGCATGCTCTGACGTTGTCAGGCATGCATACAAGCACGTGGGGGCCATACAAACTACTGAGTACGATTTGGAGTTGCTGCAATGAAATTTCGGCAAAATGGACTAACCTGCCGCATCATTTTTTCACTTTGATTTTTGTGGTGTCTTTGAATTCAGCCTTCTGTAGGTTGATCATTTTCATTTCCAGCAAACGATGTGGCATCCTTTCATTCCTAACACATTACCCAGTCCATATCAGTATAGATATCCAACATGATTTTTTTCCCATTGAGATCTGATGTGTGTTCAAAGTGTTCCTTTAATTTTTTGCGCAGTTTATAATACAAATATTTAAAGTTTAGTGTATTTCGAGAAATATGCATTAATTTGGGTTAATCTTGCTTCTGGTTGTATCACTACCAGCAGCTGCAATGTTGGTGTTTCTGATGTTTTGACATGAAAAAGCATATAATTTAAATTAATGTCAGCAATTATGTCAATGTGATTTTGGAAACACCATCCATAAAATTCTAGAGTGCTGTAGGAGTACTGCAAAATACATATACTGTATTGAAAAGAGCAATCTTCTGTAGAAAACATAGTCTTCTGTGGTTTTTGCTGTTAACAGCAGCTGTCAGCATCCCTTTGACAGATTAATAGCTCTGATATAGTGAGCATTTCCTATCCATTTTATGAGTTCATTTACTTGTGTCACTGGACAGGCATCAAACTTTGTGAGGCTATACTAACAAAAATTGCTATAAAAGCCAAATGCACCATCTGCTTTTGGCACCAAACTGTACGGGCAGACTCGTCACTACTTGATGCCTTAATTATTTGTATTTGCCTCACAGTCTTAATTTAATTTGTAACAGCTAGCCGTCCTGCTTCTGTATTAGGAAAGGGAGTTTGCTGTACCATTTTCTCTGTACTAATAACAGAATTACTACTGACATGGAAGTGAAGAAAATGCAAATCTTTTTATTCCATTCTATTTAAATATTCAAGATGTTATTCTGCAAGGCAATTTAAAATGCTGCCACATTTTCTGCCTGCTTTTCATTCTGTCTTCAGAAACTGAGAAGAGGGGACACAAGGTAGTTTCTGTTTCTTTCCCCTCTATCTCCTGAGTGAATGCAATCACACCATTTGTTACATTATCTCCAGGGTTTACAATGTTATATTAATTTGCACTTCTGTTTTGTAACTTCTGCTTTTAGTGTTTTATGTGACAAAGCCTTTCTAAGCCATACATTCCTTTGTTTAAGAATTAAACCATGTAAATTTTATAGTTTTATGCAGTTTAACATATGACTCTGTAATTTTCTCCTTAGAATTTTTTCTCTGGAGAATACACATCTCTAGTTGTCCTGCACAGTCTCTTGTCTTCCAGGCATATGTTATGCATTCATGATTCATTATACAGTCTCTGCATTATGAGGAGATATACAAAATGTACAGAAATCTCCAGTCTGAGAGGGGCAACCATCCTATTCCACCAATATTACCCAAATATAGCCCCTGTTTACCCAAATACAGCCCCCATCTACCTAAATACAGTCCCCATTGCATAGTTATAGTTACATGTTTAGGTGACATATTCTTTGTTTTAAATGATATGAGTGTTGTTTGTGTGTAGTTTTAAAACTCAATTTAGGTTTTGCCCTTCCTGAAGATATTCTGTTTTATGTAATGCAATTTCAAATTCCCAAGTCAAGTAAATCTTCTTTTATGCGCTTTTTATAGCTCAAGTGGCACTCAATTGGCATCTGGTGTAGCTATCCCCTGAAACACTTAAAAAACAAATCATAGCTAAGAAGACAGACAGAACCTTACTGATACCTGAAAAGAAGTGTTTTATGTATAACATATCTGATTACAAAGTGTAATGTTAATCAGCAATAGATGTCAAAATTTTAAGTTGAGTATAAGAAGCCTGGTAATACAGTTATTCCCAGACCTGGATTAAAAATTAGAATTCATACAAAAGAGAAGTTGCATCTGCTTCTACTTAATTTGATCAGTACAGCAGCAGATAACGAGGTTGAGAGCAGAGGGGAAGATAATCTAAGTAGTCCCAAGATGCTTTTAAAGATATATTGTATGTCTTCCAGAGACACTTTAACATCATTTGGTTTTGTGTAGTTGAGGATGTCAGGGGAAGCACATTTCAAAGCATTCGTTAGCACGTGTGTCAAGAGGAAGAACACAAAAGTAATAGGAAGGAGAAACAGGAATGGTTCTTACAGGGATGTAGGGACATAAAGAAGCAAAGCCATATCTTCAAATACAAAAATTCAAAATCTGAATTGGATTATTCCTATAATTAGAAGCCAATGGTAGAAGTGAAGCAACGGGCAGTAAGAGTGAAGTGTGATCAGAAAACATCAGTCAAGCAGCTGCTCTTCTTGAGAATCTGAGGAGGTCTGATATCAGTTTCTGGATTCCCTGTAAGGAAAAAAATGGTAGCAATTTAGCAAAGAGAAGAAAAACAGCTTGACCAATGAGCTAAAAGGCATCAGTACATCGAAAAGATCAAATCATGCGAATGCTCTGATGAAAAGAGAAAATCATCTTGGATCAAACCAAGTTTCCTGAGATTGTCCGGTGGTGAAAGTATGGCATTGTCAAGGACAGTGTATATAGAAAGATCTATGGGATGGAAAACAGAAAGCGAGTAGAACATATCAGACTCTGTCACCAGATGTTTAGAAAGTGCAAAGTTAAAGGGGTAAGCAGAATATGTACTATGGTGATTTACAAGTTTATCCACTCAAAATCAGCATATGTATTCTTTGAAAGCAGTACAGCTTCCACAGGGGATAAGCCTAAGATAGTGTTTATTCATCCAAGAAGAGATGCCAGTGAAGCATGAGAAAGCAGAAAAAACATTATTAACTGTAATGATTATAAGTATCCATCTATCCATCCATTAAGCAACCTGCTATATCCTAACTGCAGGTGTTGCGGGGGTCTGCTGGAGCCAATCTCAGCCAACACAGGGCGCAAGGCAGGAAGCAGACCCCGGGCATGGAGCCAGCCCACCGCAGATGAGTATAAGTATTTAACTCACAAAATACCAATGACTGTATTTTGTATTAATCATGCTGCAGAGAACTATATGATTTTATACTTCTATATGATCTGATCTGCATTTAGGTAGGAAAGGAATTATGCTTATGCACAGAATATGAGACTGATTTAATTCTTCTATGTGAATGTGCTAACTTCTTGATATTAACAGAACACCCTGTGATATTATGAATCACTGTGATCGTTTTCTTCACTCTTGCTTAAAAATATAAGACAAAATTGTCATTTATGAATTAATAAATAAGGATTATTAATCTAATCAAACAAATATAATCTAATGAAAATATTAAAGTTATAAGAATGTAATCTCTTTATAACTAATGCAATGAACTTTAAGAAAACTGCTTAAAATGGGTTTGTGTGTGTGCACTGAGATGTCACAGTCTTTAGATAATGTAGGTGCCTGGTACTGCTTTGTTTTTCTGTACTCCTAAATGTCAGAAATTAAAGATGTAACCCTAATGTATGTATGACCTCAAAATAAACTGTTATGTTTTTTTCTGTTCTCTCTTTGGCTAATGAATAAGCTAGGTAATATAAAGAGGAATTTTTTCTTTTAAGCAAGACTGTCTGTTCTGACCAGCCAGTGGCACTGAGCTTGGGGGGGGTAGGTGGGCTCCAGTCTCTTCGGAGGTATGGCGGGGGGTGGGCAGTCCCACAATCTCTCTAACTCACCAAGAATAAAGAATAAAGAAATTGCTTTTAATTTTAAATTGGTGTTTATCTCGTCGTTTTCCGACTTCAGCGCTCACAAGCAGTTTGAGATTTCATTTGAAACATGTGTATAATCAGTTTAGAGGAGTTAATTGAAGCTATGAGAAATACATGAGAACAAACAGAAAGAGAAACAAGAGTGAAGAGCCCAGCACCCTTCCTTAAGGGCACACCAATGGAGAACCTTTAAGGAAGGGACTGAAGTTAGACCAATAGACACTGAAGGATTGGACCTAAAATATTCTAATGTAGAACATATGGTTGCAAGTACAGTATATACAAAGAGAAAAGAGATAGGTAGATAGTAATGAAAGACTGATGAATGAATGATCAGGACAGAGGAGAAAGAGAGAAATGTATCTCTGAATGTGGCAAAGAATATTTGTGATGGAGAGTGAAAAAGTGGACTGACCTTTGCAGACATCAAGTAGAAGGGGACCTTGCAAAACTGACTGGGAGAAAAAAACAGAGATATTTGTATTTGATAGAAAAGACAGGAGAGAAAAAGGATGATAATTCTAAATGTCGGTAAAATTAAGAGTTACTTTAGAATTGGGATCATGGAAGCCTTCTTGAATTCCAAATGAAATGAAATTATGCCCAGTGTTGAATTACGAGAGAAATGATAGTGAAATTAAAGAGGTGGTAGGTATTTGCTTACAAAACAGCTCTGAAATCTGAGAACCATGCTGCCTTCTGGATATTTCTGTTTTGTACATATCCCTATCTAGTTAACATGTTGGTTTTTAATTTCTCATAATCCTCAACTTATTTAGCTTCCAAGATACAGAAACCTTTGTGCACATTCATTGTTAATCATAATACAACTGGCGTCTCCATTGATGACGATACCAACCATATCTTTTGGTTGACCCTTCAAACATTTTAGGCTCCCTTTTGAATTATCAGGGTTGTATTTACACTCGGTGCTTCAAACCTATACTTGTTAGTGTGTAGAAGTACAGCCTAGCTTATTAAATTCTGCTATTTTCAAAACAGTTGATGTGATTTTATGCAGGTTATTTGGATTAGTACTGTAACTTCTTTCAACTGGATAATGATTGCCTACACACATTTTTCCTTATTAATCCTTTCTGTAATTTTCATTTATCTTCTTTCTTTTTAGTACCCCTGAGGATTACTTTTTTAAAGTTGTGTCAAGACTCTGTTTTGTACAGATTTTCCATCTTTTTAATTAAGTTTTGAGTAGCTTAATGTTTTTGTTTTTCTTTGTTTCTTTCTGTATTTTGCATTTTTTAACTCTTTTTTGGATTTTTTTCTTTCTGCTTTGTATTTTTTTTCTGTCTTTTGAGCAAGCACTCTGCTTCTTTTGTCTCCTTCAGATTTACTGACAACATGTTTACTTTGTATTGCATACTATTACCAGTCACCTTGTAAGATAGCAATTTCTGCCAATCAAACAGAATCTAAATAGATCTGCCCATTTCATACAAGGTAAGCAATTTTCAGAAACAGAGTAGCTGGTCTAAGGGAGTTTGTTGTCTGCCTTGTATGTATCTTAATGCTATGTCACATTACGTAACATTTCCAATGATTTTCAGTTGTAACTTTCACTTGCATAATCTTTCAGAAGTCAAAGGCAGGCAATCGTGAAGACAGTTGTTAATGTGACATATCCAACAACTCACTCCAACTATGGAATCAAACCTGTTTGATTTTGTCTTTAGTCATAGAGATGGGCTTGATGTGCATGAGAGCTAACAACCAATGAATTCTCATCGAGAAATTTAATTCATAGAATGCAGCAAAAAGGAATAAGGAACACAGTGGCTTTGGACCTCACAAACAGAGGAAAAGATCATCTGTTTGATGTTGTGTGTTGTATGTACTATAACAAACTGCAAAAGAACAAACAAAAAAGGCAAAAATGTCACCTGAAATGACCATCGGTTTTAACCCTTCATACAGCTACAGCTCTGTTAGGTGGCACACTATTGGCTGTCACAAAAAGCGGTGAGTTTGACTGTGGATGAAGGTCGGCACTCAGTTAGCAAATGTTACATGGGCAGTGATTTTCACTCCTTTAAATTGAAATGGTCCAGCAATTGATGATCTACAACTCTGACATCCCTCATGACTACAACTCCCGTAATGTGACTTTGTTTTTAAGAGCTTAAACTTGGAGACTGAGGTGAATTCCAAGAGTTTTAGAAGATAAGATTGCATTATTGTAATCCTGTAGTTACTATTCATTTGCTGTCCATTTGTAAGAGTAGCTGCTACCTTATTTGACATCTCTGTTTCATTACATAGTCAAAGGGAACAAATATTTCACTAAGCTTTGTTCATCAAACTCTTTTGAAGTTTTTCTTTTCTTTTAATTTTCATATACTGTTGCTGAAATATTTTATGTGAAGGCTTTCAGATAAAGGTGAACTTATTTCTATCCACATTTACTGCTCAGTCACCATGGAAACGCTAGGCGCATCTCTCCACTGGAAACTTAGTAGATACAGTATATTATACTATATATTGATGTATTTGACACACATTCTGAAAAATGTATGCATTTCTCTGCTTTGCTGACATTGTTGAGAAAATGACTTCGCATTTTTGACAGTTAGGTGTTGTCATACATCCTGAAACACTAAAATTATGTTTATTTTTAATAAGTGCTTCTGTATTTTACTGCAGTCTATCCATCAATTTTCTATTACAGTAGGGCTGCTTAATTACTATTTACTTAGGTTAATTAATATGATACCAGTCATGCAACAATGTATATTTTTTCTCAAAAACCAATCAAAGGGCTAAGTCTGGCTTGGTAGTCACTAACTGAATAGCTTTATCTTACAAAGACATGGGAAATCAAAGCCAGATGTTAGCTGCATCGTATATAAGGGGGGGACGCACCCCTAAATGGAACCTTAGCCTATCACAGGTTACAAAGCTATTTATGATATTTCTTTCTTTCTAGCAGAATTGTCGTTTAAAGTATTTTATGTTTAGGCTATTAGAATTGTTAACTTATTAAGCTACAGTTAACTCAAAACCAGTCAGTATGGATCATAACAAAAAATGAGATGTGTGGCCCTACAATTCCAGTTCTTAAATCATTTCACTAGCTTCTAATTTAGTCTAGAGGCAACTTTAAAATCATTTTTTGTCAGAAAAGAAGTCATAAGTGGTTTATATTACTTCTCAATACTGATATTCAAGGCCCTACATTTCAATCTCAAGATGCAGGTCAATATATAATTTCAAGGACAAATATGTATCAGTTTGAATTTTTGTGTATTTATGCTATTTTTGTTCATTTTAGTTAATTATTTTTCATATTTTTGTTTTTTTCTGTCAGTTTCACTTATCATTGTTTTTTTGTGTTCTGTGCCCTTAAGTGTGCCACAAATCCCTGTCTTTTGTGAGTGGTGCCCCAGGAGCGAGCTCACCCTGATGTTATGACTACTGGGTCCTCCTTCTGGCTATTTATTTCCTGTCAGAATTGAGGCATAGCAGTCAAATACTGAAGTTGTTTGGAGTTGTTCATAAGTATTGTTTCCATTTGAATCTACTGATTTTTGACATGTTTTTGGATTGTGTTGTGAGACTTGTTAACTTGGGATTGTCTACTGTTATATTTTTCCATTTTGAAACATAAATCTTTGCTTGCCCTTTTTGAGAACAAGCCAGGGGTTTGTGGTCACCCTCCTCCTTGCAGGGATTTTAAAAATATTTGTGTAACATTTCCTTACATTTTGTACTTTCAAGCTATGTTACTATTTTTGAAGCCTGCTGAACTGGAATCCAGCAGTTATCATTTGGAGTAAGCTGGAGAAGGGTGGTCCTCTTCTTATCAGACTAGTGAAGGTCATGGCCTACCTTATGTGGAGCTTTTTCGAACTCTCCAATCACAACCAAGACTAATGGAAAAGGCAGGGCACCCAAATTCTGCCTAATAACATTGGAAAAGTTTCATGGGCTTCAGAATTTAATATTAAGGTTTATAATTTTAGCATTTAATGCTAGTTTTATTGTGTTCTTTTATTGCATTTTACTTTAACTACAATTACCATAGGCGCATATAGTTGGAAGAATAATCTGGTTAACTCTTTGGAATTACCTGGACCTCCATATGAACTACTCATAACAATGTGGTCTAATCTTCAACTAAGTCACAGTAATAGTCAAACACACTCTGCTTGAAATGACGACCAACAAACAAATGAACTTCTTTTGTCAAAACTAAACACATTGCTTAAATATTCACAGTTTATGTTTCAAAAAACTATTTAAATGTTATTTCTTATAAGCTAATTACAGTGGAATGTTCCAGTCAATGAGATTCGACTGGTGGTGTGGTGTCATGACCTATAAAAAGGGCAATAAGGTTTGTGTGCTATTATTTTCAGCAAATTATACTTGTATGGTGACTTAGTTGAAGATATTTATGAGTAAATTTTTTTAACAATCACTTTTAATCACCAGCACTGAATGTACAAGAGCTCTGCTTGGTAACTTTGGAGCTGCTTATAACAGAACACAACATCACATACAAATAACATACGGTAAACAACATACATTAAAAAAATATACATTATAAACAGTTGCAAAATAGTGCAGTTTATGAAGGTAATATGAAGCTGAAGTAAAAATAAAAGTGTGTGTGTGCGTGTGTATAGTATGTATGCTATGTACACACACACACACACACACACACACATACATACACCTCTTCATACTGTGTATTAAAGAACACACAGATAAGCGGGGAATACAGGCTAAAAAACAATTTAGGTGACTATTAGTTTTTAGTTTTAATTGTCCTAAAGGGTTTACCAGAGGGGAGTTTTTTGAACAAGTGATGACTTGAGTGAGATGAGTGGGTAGTGATCCTTTTGACATGGTTAGTGATAATTGATGCATACAGGTCTGCCACAGAAGGAAGAGAACAGCCAATTATTTTCTCCACAGACTGCACAATTTATTTTTCAAGCAGACCATTGCTGAACCAAATGAGACAACAATGGAAAATGTGATATAACCTTCAATTATGGCGGGGTGGAATTCTACTAGGATGGGCTGGAAAATAAAAAGTACATCTGCTGCTGAGCCTTCTTACTGATGATGTGGTATTAATGCCCCAGCTTAGAGTGCTTGTGATAGTTGTGGCCAAAAATGTAGAGGTTTCCAACATACTGACTGTAGAATCATTAAGTTATAGAGGGAGAGGTTGAAACTTCTGTTTTCCATCCGTCCATCCATTATCCAACCCGCTATATCCTAACTACAGGGTCACGGGGGTCTGCTGGAGCCAATCCCAGCCAACACAGGGCTCAAGGCAGGAAACAAACCCTGGGCAGGTCGCCAGCCCACCACAGAACTTCTGTTTTGTGAAAGTCAATTACCGTTTACACTGTTTTCGTGGTATTGACAACAAGATTATCAGTAGCACGCCAAGGCAAAAGACTTGGTCACAAGTCACCTCCTTTAAATATGCTGTTTTATTTCCATTATTAAGTAATTCAATGATGATGTTGTCATCAGTGAATTTAATGATTTTTACTAAAAGGTCAGTGGACCTACAGTCATTGGTGTACAGGGTGTGGAGTGGAGGGCAAGTACACACGCCTTGAAAAGCATCTGTGCGGATATAGAGACTGAGACAATGGGAACCCATCCAAATATACCTTTTCCTGTTTTAGTCAGAAAACTATAAATTATTTACAAATGGAAGCATTCAGTTCAGTTGGTAGAAGATTAGTTACCAACAGTTCAGGGACAATGGTATTCAAAGCTGAATTACAGGCGTAACTTTCTTTATAGTCCAGATGCTCTAGTAGACCCATGTTTATGGTGTGGTCCACATATCTAATGTATTTGCTATATATGGTAACTGAAGTGAGTCAAGATTGGAGCAGTAACAGACATCAGGTGCATTAGAAATAGACGTTCAAGTATTTCCATTTTGGTTTTATAATTGACCTGCTGAGGCAGTTTATTTTATCTTTTTAAGGAACTGGAGCAACAACAGTAGCCTTTAAAACAATCTGGAATAGTACACCTTGGAAAAGACTGGTTAAAGATGTCAGTGAGGAGAGCAGCCATCTGGCTTGCACAGTATTTGAGTGTTGCAGGAGAGATTGAATCAGGACTTTTTGAGTTCTGTCGTTTGGCAGAGAAGTAACTGGTATCAAAACCACTCAAAGGGATTGTTGATACTCAGCTTCTTGTTCTTTAAATTTTCTGTAAAACTTATTAAGCTTGTCATGAAGGAATGGATCTAGGAGATATCTTTTTATAGCTAGTTACAGACTGAAGTCTCTTCCACATACAGAGAAGCTGGTGATTGCTAAAAACTAAAGCTCATGTTTACTTTTGTTTTTCCTTTTAGCATATCTTATACCATTGTTAAGCCAATTCCTGGAAGTGTTTGTAGACATCATTCCTTATCACCAGTTTTATGGGCTGAACTTTTGCTTGGTGAGGAACCCTTAGGTTTTTTGTGAATCAAGGCGTTCCATTGTTATAAATCACTATAGTCTTGTTGGGAAAGCAAACCTCTTCATAGTGTCTGATATAAGATGTTACAGTTTCAGTCAGGTCATGAATGTTTTCACAAGCATTTTTAAATACATGCCAATCAGAACAAACTAGACAATCTTGCAGTTGTTTAAACTGCCTCATCAGACCTTAAGCTACAGATTTTCTTACTGATTTGGCTGATTTCAGACTTTTTTTATAAGTGGGCAAAAACTGTAGCATTACATGGAGAGAGTTTTTTGTTTTTGTTTTTTTGTTTGTTTTTGTTCTTTATTTCGCCTTATACAATTTCTTGTATTAGGAATTTTGGTAGTTTTCGCATACCCCCTTGGGGTCAGAGCGCAGGGTCAGCCATTGTACAGCGCCCCTGGAGCAATTACAGGTTAAGGGCCTTGCTCAAGGGCCCAGCAGAGCAGTGGCCTATTGGCAGTGACGGGGATTCGAACCGGCAACCTTCGGGATACCAGCGCAGATCCTTAGCCTCAGAGCCACCACTCCACCCCAAATTAATAATAATAATAATTCTTTGCATTTATATAGCGCTTTTCTCACTACTCAAAGCGCTCAGCAATTGCAGGTTAAGGGCCTTGCTCAAGGGCCCAACAGAACAGAGTCCCTATTGGCATTTATGGGATTCGAACCGGCAACCTTCCGATTGCCAGTGCAGATCCCTAGCCTCAGAGCCACCACAGTTACCCGGTGGTGCGCAAGGTAAACCCCAATATGCATCTTTTATAGGATGTTAGCACTGATTCAAGGTCTTTATGTCTTTTAGTGCATTTGATTAGGTGTTTGTATCTGGGAAGCTCAAGGGTTGCATGAAGGATGGCAGCTGGCACCATTACCCAACTGAAACTTCTCCATAACAGAAGAGCAGGGGGAGATGACTTATGAGGTGCGCTAATTCCCCTGAACTGCTATTTGGCAGCCCCCCTGGGGTGTAACAGTCCCTTGGAGTCCCACAGGGCTATATGGGACTTGGTACTGGTTGGCTCAGCCATGTTGGGTTCCAGAGATGCCACCAGGGTGAGCTACAGGACCTGCACAGCCTTTCTTTGGGCTTCTGCCACACCTGGGAGTTTTTCCAGCCATTCCTAACGAGCCACCTGGAGTTCTCCTGGGTGCGGCTTAAAAGGAGCCAGCTATGTCACAGAAGTAAGCCTGAGTCGGATGGAGGTGGATAAAGCTCACCTACAAGGTGTGGAGAAGGAAGGGGGTTGGAAGACTCTGGAAGAAAGAGACAGTGTTATTACAGTGCTTGTGACTGCTGGTATCAGTTCTTGGAGATTACTCTGGATTGCTTTCCCTAAATAAAGGGGGCTTTTGTTGAACAGAATTGCACCAATTTTTAATAATATACAGTAGACCCCCGTGAAGTCGCGGTTCAGAGTTCGCAGCCTCAGTCATTCACGGATTTTTCCTTAGAACCTATCTAATAATTGTTAGCAGAAACCGCAAATATCCTGTGCAATTTTTATGGCTTTTATCGTGGCAACACTGTACTGTAGTGAGAACAGGAAGCAACTGTAGAGGAAAACGCAGCTTGGGATAGTGAAAGTAGCCAATAGAATTTGAAACTGCAAATCCCAGCAGTCTCTGCAGTGGCTCCGATTGGTCTTCTGCTGAGGGTGCTGTGGCTGTTGGGGTCAAAGAATGTCAGCGCGGCTTTTAAAAGGGGGCCAGTGACCAAAAGCAAAAAAAAAGTTTTTGTAATTTGTGTAACAAGTTCCTGTCTCTCTGCCTGCCTTTTGTTGGGTTAGCTGTACTTATTCATTTTGTCTTAGATCATTTCGTGATTGGCATCTGAATTGTCTGCCGTCTGCCTGTGTAGATGAGGATTGTAAGTGGATTCATGGCCATCCTGCAAAGAAAGGAGCGCTCCTGAACCCGTCCACCCATCTTCACCATTTCAGGAACTAGCGGTAGGACTATCTTTACATTCCTATACAACGTGCGGATCTCTGGACTATCTATATTCATCATTACATTTCATCTGCTGCCCGTTTTTCATGAAAGTTTTCATGATTTACTGTGTGTGTTTTCTTTGTGCTTTGCTATATTTAATGTGTAATCGCTGTAAGGGGAACAGGGGTGGTATAGTTGTTTTTATTACATTCTTTATTTGCTGTTTGATTACTGGTTTGCTTTGTTTTTGTCTCTGATTGTGAGTGTGTGCGGGTCGGGCCAAGGCTGGGTGCCTCCCTGGAATCTCCACCATAAAAATAAATCACAGTCTTCTTGACGGTGTGAATCTTAGTGGCACCAGACAGCTACAGCGTTATTCATTTCTCCTTGCTGCTGATTGACTGTGATGCATCTCTAGCTGAGTGTTCTTGTGTTTTCCATTTTGTTCCTCTGAACCCTTATACCAGCACACAGGAGCTGATCAGTCAGTGCCGTACATTCGTTGAGCAGCCAGCTCATGACCACTGCCAGCCCCTTGTGAGCAGGGGGGCTGAACGCACCCCTAGAAGACACGGACACTCCTCAAAAAAACCCTCTTAAAAAACACTGATAGACTACCTTCACATTGCTCCCTTACTTGCTGGGCTTACTTGCGGCTGCTCTGTCGCGTGATATGCTTCTCGTGCAACACTACACTTACTTAAAAGCCTGAACAGCACCTGTCCTTTTTGGCTGATTGCTTTGTTTCTTTCTCCTCCCCAAGACATCCTCTGCTCCTGTTGGGGGTCCCGCTCCCGTTGTGCTCCCCTATGATGTTTGCCTATTCTTTTAAATGAGAACTAACTGCATACTGAACTCATTTTACTTCTGAAAGAGACATATTTGTTTGAAGTGTTTGAAAAAAGTTCCTGTCTCTACAATCTCTCTGTGTTTCTGTGCAATTCTGTGACCCAAGCGTGACATCCTGCAGCACTGCAGCCTCACTGTCCCTGGGATTGAGCCGCTGAACTAGACTAGCCTGCAAGCATCAGCGCTTACCTCTGTGTGCCTGTGTGCAGCCAGTTCAAACGCAGTTGGCTCGGTGATTTCATCCAAGGCGTCAGTTACACCTTGTACATATTGTTCCAATAGTTTTTTAAATAGTTCTTACAGTTCATTAGCAGTGTGTAATGCATTAAACCCCAAGCATGTGGCAGTTTAAGGCTTAAAGCCCCAAGATGCCGTCCAAACGCCCTGCACCTTCGAAGGCTTCTGGCAATGAAAATGCGCTTGCATGAATTACAGTATATATAGTGGTAACATCGGTATTTTACATTCTAGCACTGCGGGAGACATAGCAGTACAGTACTGAGCAGTATATGGGTTTACCTTTACTTTCTTTTTTTAGGTAATGTATTAAGCTGAGTTTGAAATTAAATTAAAGTGATTTGGGGGCATATTTAGGGTTTAAACTATAAAAATAAGCATTTGTTTACCCACATCCAAAATTTGTGGTTTTTCACAATTCGCGGGTGCTCTAGGAACGTAACCCCCTCGAAATCTGGTAGTGTGCTTTACTGTAGAAGCAGATACTGCTGCCTTTTGACCTGTTTTCAAGATCAGCATCTCATGCTGCTTTGTTAAGCAGGAACCCTAGTAGTTCTAATGCAGAGTTGGGAACTGATGCATTATGCCAAGTTTCCACAAAATAAATACACTGAAGTGAGAAAATAATCCTTAGTTCATCGAAGTTCATCAATTTTCTTTTTCACTGATCTAACATCAGATAAAGACTGAATACAGTGGCTCCTGAAGCACATGAGAGATCTGGCATGTGTCCCCCTTCTCTGCTTCAGGTGCTTGTTACTTAGCTGAAAGTCCGTGTTTGCAGTCTGTGGGTTCACAAATAGTAATATTGTATATATGCTTCCTTGTTTAGAAGAAGCTGAATGAAGATCAGTCCCAATTGTCAGCAGCTGATATGAAGTGTAAGTAATCCTCATTTTATTACAAAAAGCAAAGTTACAACCAAAAAGCAGTAGACACATAAGATGTGATCAAACAACTGTGCTGCCCTGATTGGCATCATTTGTCACATAGCTGAAATCCAGATATTTACAAAGAGTTCACAAACCTTTTCTTGCAGCTGTCTTGGGTCGGGTTAACATGCCAATATTCTTAGTGAATTGTGGATAGTCGTGGCTTGAGCCTGTCATATAGTGTGACACTCCTAGTGACTCAGTCATACAGATTTAATTTTGTCTTACATAGTAGGGCTCCTATATTCATGGGAGCTGATAACCAATGAGCCACAAGTACAATGCATACAATGTAGCCACAAAGGAAAAAGGACAACTGGAGGTTTGACAATGAATACAGAGGAGAAGCTTATCTGCTTGATGTTCCATGCTTGTTGTACAATGACAGAAGAAATGAGTGAAAAAAATAGGTGGAGACTTCAGTTGAACTCAACATAGATGGAAAACATTTGTATGACCACTGGCTCTGTCAAGCAGCATGCTATTTGGCTATGAAAATGCATGTAGCTTGCAATACTTTGGAAATATTAAAGTATGGCGAGAAATTGTGAGTGAGTTGTATAATCTGTCATCCCCTTTGATTCTTAATCATGTAATCTGACATCCTCAAAGCAACAAGACCCAGCAACTGCATTTGTTAATTCTAGCATTGTCTACAGCTCAGAGCTATGTAGATTGTAGTCATTCATCTACAGAGTGATCCTTTTTAGATTTCAGCAGCCCATATAAATGTACACTCATTGAACAAATTATTAGGAACACTATACTAGTACCGGCTAGGGGGCCTCCTTTTGCAGCCTCAGTTCTTTGTTGCATGGATTGCAGAACATGTTGGAAACAATACACTGGATCACAGGTAAACATTGGGCATGAATGAGATGCACATGGTCAAGTAACAATTCTTAAACAGTCTATGGCATTCAAGTGATGATTGATTGGTATTAACAGGCCTACGGTGTTATAAGAAAACATCCCCCACACCATTATACTACCACCACAATATTTGACTGTTGACACAATGCTAGTTGGGTGTTTGAATACATGCTGTTGGTGACCCTACCATCTGTGTGTCTCATTGAGATTCATCACACCAGGGTATACTTTTCCACTCTTCAGCTGTCCAGTTTTGATGAGCCTGTGCCCACTGCAGCCTCAGCTTTCTTCTGTTGGCTAACAGGAAAGGAACCCAACAACGTTGTCTTCTGCTGTTGTAGGCCATCCGCAGCAAAGTCCAATGTGTTGTGTATTGTGAGATGCTTTTCAACTCACAACAGTTATACAGAATGGCTATCTGAGTTACTATAGCCTTTCTGTCAGCACGAACCAGTCTGGCCATTTTCAAAAACAAGGCATTTCTATCTTCACAACTGCCATTCAATGGAGGTTTTTATTTATTTATTTTTGCACCATTCTGACTAAACTCTACAAACTGTTGTTCATGAAAATCCTAGGGGATCAGCAGTTACAGAAATACTCAAGTCAGCCCATCTAGCACCAGCAATCATGCTGTGATCAAAATCACTGAGATCACATTTTTGCCCGTTCTTGTGTTTGATGTGAACTACAATTGTAGCTTCTGTCTTATAGCTGAATGATTTTATTTATGTATTGAACATAATTAGCTGATTAGATAATTGCACAGATAAGCAGCTGTAGTTTGCTCTATGCATGTATATTTCTGTTACGAATCGTGATTTTGTCCCATTTTAAAACTATTCTCCTTAATTCTAAATTATTTGGTGCATTTGATATCCTCATTTTTTTCTACCGTCTGTTCTGTGACTTTGCATTTTCAAAGCCATTATTTTGAAGCACATTGTGTTTCAAAGACAGTGATGTGGTGCAACAACAGTCCAAGTTCATGGATAAAAGCTTAAAAAATCTTCAATCTTTGTCATTTAGATAATTAAAGAAAAGACTTTCAAGTAATTAGCACATTGCTTTGGAATTTGACCTAGTGTTTAGCATAGAAATTTTGTTTTGATGGCATATCCATATTACTAACCGAGAATGCTAAACCGGATGATGGACGCAGGCACATCCGGCCATGGGCCGTAGCTGCAAAAAGACGTACTGCGCAGGCGCAAGAAAGGGCGGACGGGATACACACCAAGAGGGGGATTTAACAAGCCCCTGGAACACAAAAAAAAAGAACACAAAACCACCCCACACACCCTACAAGCAACGGACGGGACACACACAAAGAGGGGGATTCAACAAGCCCCTGGAACACAAAACGAACGAAGACGCTCGCGCAACAACAATCCTCACCCACACCCCCCCCCCCCCCCCATCAATAAGAAGTGACACCCAAAGCCACATATCTAAAGGAAACGTCCATATTAAACATACGTCATCTCAAAACCTTCACACTAGGCAGCATAGGTGGATCTCATTAAAATAAAGCACTATTAACCGTTCAACTGGAGAAAAGGCTCCATATTAACAGTGAGTGCGATCCTCCTTATTACTTACACATATTTCGCACGCTGAGGAACAAACAAGTCATGCATACACGGTCACGGGTACAAAACGGTTCGGATCGGATAACGGGACCAAACACACGAACACGAATGAAACCAAAAAAATACACGGTGGCACATACAACGCGCTTCGGAAAATACGTGAGAAAAAATGTCTCGGATCAAAAAACGCAAAGCTCAAGTAACCCCGTTACAGAGACGTGCCCAAATGAACAGACATATTGAACGTAGATGCATACAGCGCGCGTCTCAAAGTGCTGCATCAAAACAAGCACGATTTCAAAAGAAAGAGCTTGCGTCTCAGACATACAAAAAAGGGAGCAAAGCAACGCGCATATGACCGGCCAGAAAACAAGCAAGCAGGACTCAAAAAGCAGAAAGCTCAACTGACCGACATACAAAAACAGACAAGGCACGATACAAACAATGCACGACGTAGAGTGAAACGGACTTTGCGCAAAGCGGAGGCGAATCAATTAAAAATCAAAAATAGCGCGTCACAAATAATGGACATGCAACAACGCGGCACTCAAACACCACAAGCAAAACATGCCCGTCACAGACATCAACGCCAGACGTCTGCTAAACGCTTACGCCAGTTGGCTGACAACGCTTTCAATAATGAGTCCACTATTGAGGAAAATTCATTGGGAATAATGAATGTCATTTGCAATCATTGTCATTCACTTAACTTCACAGAAGAAACAACTGGCAATACAAATAATGAATTTACATGTTGTTGTCAAAAGGGGCAGATTAGACTGACTCCTTTACATTCATATCCTGAATATCTACAGAAGCTTCTAACTAAGGATGTGCCTGAAAGTAAAAACTTTAGGAACTGCATTAGATCCTACAATAGTTCATTTGCTTTTGCATCTACCAGAGTACATATCAGGCCACCAAAAAGCAATGGCCCATACTGCTTTCGCATATGTGGTTAACACAATGCACTATATTATGTCCAAAAAATATTAATGTTAATCACATTATTAACCAGGTCATTTCATTACTTCCTGGAGAGACACGGCTCTTTCTAAGCTCTGACAAAGTTGACTCTGATGACGACAATGAACATCTGAATTTCCCATTAGAATATTTGAACACTATTAACCCGGACGAATGACCACAACACAACCTTACCCTTAAAAACGGAACAATAATCATGCTATTAAGAAACCTTAACACTAAACAGGGTTTATGCAATGGCACACGGTTAGTCGTCAACACCATAACACACGATGTTATTCAAGCAACAGTTCTTTCAGATTCACATGCTAACAATACTGTTCTCATTCCTAGAATTGACCTTACGAGTTCTGACCTAGAATTACCTTTTACATTGAAACACCGACAGTTCCCCATTAAACCTGCATTTGCCATGACCATCAACAAATCACAAGGACAAACCATGGACAAGGTTGGCATCTACCTCTCTGAACCCGTTTTTGGACATGGACAACTTTATTTTGCCTTCTCATGTGTTCGACGTTCATCTCACATTAAAGTTAAAATTAAAAATGATCCATGCCAAGGAAGACTCATTCAAAGACAAGACACCATCTTTACTACTAATGTTGTATACAGAGAAATCCATCCATCCATTTCCCAACCCGCTGAATCCGAACACAGGGTCACGGGGTCTGCTGGAGCCAATCCCAGCCAACACAGGGCACAAGGCAGGAAACAATCCTGGGCAGGGTGCCAACCCACCCCAGGACAAACACAAACACACCCACACACCAAGCACACACTAGGGCCAATTTAGAATCGCCAATCCACCTAACCAGCATGTCTTTGGACCGTGGGAGGAAACCGGAGCACCCGGAGGAAACCCACGCAGACACGGGGAGAACATGCAAACTCCACGCAGGGAGGACCCGGGAATCGAACCCAGGTCCCCAGATCTCCCAACTGCGAGGCAGCAGCGCTACCCACTGCGCCACCGTGCCGCCCATACAGAGAAATATTCCAATAAAACATTACTCTATGCCAAACACTCTATTTTGTATTTATATAGGCATCATCCAAACCTGCACACTATTCTATATCTAATTCATACATCTCACTCTTTGTCATGCCCCAACGCCAGGGGTTGGCGAGCGAAGCGAGCAGGGGGCGGAGCCCCCTAGTTTTTGTTATAATATACAGTGTGGCCAAAAGTTTTGAGAATGACACAAGTATTGGTTTTCGCAAAGTTTGCTACTTCAGTGTTTTTAGATATTTTGTCAGATCTTTCTATGGTATACTGAAGTATAATTACAAGCATTTCATAAGTTTCAAAGGCGTTTATTGACAATTACATGAAGTTTATACAGAGTCAATATATGTAGTGTTGGCCCTTCTTTTTCCAGAACTCTGCAATTCGCCCTGACATGCTGTCAATTAACTTCTGGGCCAAATCCTGACTGATGGCAGCCCAATCTTGAATAATCAATGCTTGGAGTTTATCAGAATTTGTGTGTTTTTGTTTGTCCATCCGCCTCTTGAGGATTGACCAAAAGTTCTCAATGGGATTAAGGCCTGGGGAGTTTCGTGGTCATGGACCCAAAATTTTGATGTTTTGTTCCCCGAGCCACTTAGTTATCACTTTTGCCTTCCAGCACGGTGCTCCATCATGCTGAAAAAGGCATTGTTGGTCACCAAACTGTTCTTGGATGGCTGGGAGAAGTTGCTTTCAGAGGATGTTTTGGTACTGTTCTTTATAAACTTATGAGATACTTCTAATTATACTTCAGTATACTATAAAAGCATCTTACAAAAATATCTAAAAACACTGAAGCAGCAAACTTTGTGAAAACCAATAGTTGTGTCATTCTTAAAACTTTTGGCCACAACTGTATATTGAACTTCTGTAAAAATCTAAAAAAAATCTATCTATCTATCTATCTATCTATCTATCTATCTATCTATCTATCTATCTATCTATCTATCTATCTGTCTGTCTGTCTGTCTGTCTGTCTGTCTGTCTGTCTGTCTGTCTTAACGTTTGACCATTATGGTTTGTGTTTTATGCTCTTTAGCCATATATCTGTTATATCTGTATAGTATGGTCTTCTTTTAAGTAGAAGTGTGCTTAAAAAGAATAAGTGGAATCTGAAATTGAAATAAGTTTCCAAAGCAACAGAAAATTTAAAGCTGCTAAATTTAGTAGTGCTCTTACTTCTCTGGTCAGGAGTGTAGTGGATTCTCTGTGTAAAAGCAGTTTAATGCTTTGGTTAATGGCTACAGTGTCTGTATCTGGGGTGTTTGAACAACTTTTTTTTCTGGTCACTAATTCATATGTTATATCGGTTGGAGACGGTGGCACTGACCAGAAAGCAGGAGACAGAGCTGGAGGTGGCAGAGTTAAAGATGCTAAGATTTGCACTCGGTGTGACAAGGATGGATGGGATTAGAAATGAGTACATTAGAGGGTCAGCTCAAGTTGGATGGTTGGGAGACAAAGTCACAGAGGCGAGATTGCGTTGGTTTGGACATGTGCAGAGGAGAGATACTGGGTATATTGGGAGAAGGATGCTAAGGATAGAGCTGCCAGGGAAGAGGAAAAGAGGAAGGCCTAAGCGAAGGTTTATGGATGTGGTGAGAGAGGACATGCAGGTGATGGGTGTAACAGAACAAGATGCAGAGGACAGAAAGATATGGAAGGAGATGATCCGCTGTGGCAACCCCTAATGGGAGCAGCCAAAAGAAGAAGAAGAAGTCATGCTGTTTCAGTAGCTTGGCATCCTTTAAAAATGAGGCGACATGGTTGATATCTCAATGAACCTCGCAACCACACAATTTTAAAAATAGAAGCTAGAAAATATCTACACTGCCCAGTTCACAGAAGTCGGGTTAACTACTTGAACTTCAGCTTGCTTTCACAGTTAGGCTAGCTGCTTCTGTAAATGTCAGCTCCAAAATAATAACTTTAAATCACAGTTACCCATCCTGAGTTTGTCACTTTACTTGCCACTGCTTAAACTGTAAAGAGTGTGTGTCACACATGATTAAGTTTAGTTTGAAAAATGAGCTATGGGGTGATTTCCTTCATGAAAGGTGGCTTATACTTCCAGCAGTGTAAGATAACAGAAAGACGTAAAGACTTGGGTAGCAAATGCCACTCGAGCCTAGAGCTGTCTACCATCAGCAAACAAATGTGTTTCAAAACTACACATCATTTTCATCATTTTCTTTGTTAAAAGAGATACCTGTGTACATTTCGTAAAAACGTCTTTCACATCAAGGCAGGTTGCAAACTTCTGCTGCCATTAAGTATCTGCCTTGCTGCTAACACTTAGTGGTTTATTCTTCTGACAATTTGATTTCCCTGCTCTGACAGTGATAAGACAATCCTGATGATTTGTTCTTGAAGTGTCTTTTCCTAAAATATGATTAAGAACGCAATTACCCCCATCCCCCACTTCCCTCCTCCTGACACACACTCACACTCCATATCTACCTTGTCAAGGAAAGATTGTCCTGTTTGCTCTTCAGCTGGGAAAAAATCAGCTCAATGCTGTTCTGGAGAAAAAAAAAAAGCATACATTACTAAACCACATCACGACTCATCTTATCAACATCCTAGCTACGCAGCAGCTGCAGATGAAGGTCTCAAGATGACAACCAGTGATTGGGTGTGATATAGTAACACCCGTGGCAGAGCCGGCACCAGAGAAGGTGAGCTCTTCAGCACAAACCAGAATCTGCCTATAAGAACATTTTGAAAGAGGACAACAAGATTGACAACTTAGTTTTGAATCCAAGGACTGGAAAGCCAGACCTTCAGAAAAGTAATTCATGCAAGGCAGAGATTTATATTGTGAGCCGTGGCTCCCTTCTCAGTAGTGTGTTTAGCTTTTTAATTGAAAGTCTTGTGTGGGTCAGTCTCCGCCTGGAGCACAGGAGGTTAAGAGGTGATATTCTGGCCCTGTGCTCCAGTTACCAGGATTAATTTCTCACCCCCTTAAGGGTAAAGCAAAGGAGATATGTTCCAAGCACTCCAGGCACTGTTATCATGTGTGGCAGCATAACCGGAAGTGTACATTCTAAAACATAGTCACTGAAGAATACAAGAGGAAGAATTGGCTCATTGGGTTAATCATTTATTTAAGTGGCTGGATGAGCTTTTATTTATCTCTTTACCTTTAATTTTAATAGCTTGGCTGGCTAATTTAAAGAGCACTTTCATTTTTATTTTGTGAGTGTCAGGACATTCTTAAAACTTATATAGTATTACCAAGCCTAATTTACTCAGGACTCAAACATGAAAGAATTACATTTTGATGCTAACAGACTGCTTAGTCTAACATACAGTAAAGGGCCTCTTTATTACATACTCTTGTCCTTTCTACAATATGTTACTCTTAACTGTGAGAAAGTGTGCAGTTGCTGTGAGTTAAGAGAAAGAAACTAAAAACAAACAAAAAACAGGAAAGCCTCATCTGGTAATACAAATTGTTGTTCCTCATGATTCATGCTGATGGGAGGATTGAGCTATGGAGAGGTCCAAGGAGTCCTGCAAGATGTCAGTAATATGGGCTGCTGTAATGGTTTAAGAAGTGTTTTTCTGGCTCGCATTGCGCTCTTTAATAAATCTAAATGAATGTTTGAATGGTACTGGAAATCTGAACATTGATCGTGTGTATCCCTCACAGCCAACTGATCAGTAAATGGGCCTTTTCATAGCACAAGGCTAGAAAGTCCTGGAAAAGATCCCAAAACGTGAGTGTGAATTCAGCACAATGCATGTTCCTTCTCACTCCCTAGATCAGTCTAACTGAACATCTATGAAGTGAAATGGAGTGTTTTTTATTCTGAGAATGTTAGTGATCACGGGAGCGCAGCTATTTGTTACAGTTCTGTTAGGGAGCTGTATTTAATAAAATGTGCTATCAGTGCTAAGACATTAACTGTTTCTATTTTCCCTTTTAAACAGTATGCACAGAATTCTTTAAGACTGCCGCTTAGCTCTGCATTGTCATTTATCTGGTCCTTTATAATGACAAGAGATGGTTAAAGACGTCTGTCATAACATTTCAACCTGCTTTCTCTACAGCTTCTGGCACAAACCCTGCAAAATTTCATAAGCCCCTATTTAAAACAAAAGTTAAATATTCCCAAATGTTATAAGACCTGACACAGAGATAGATGTTTGAAGCAGAAACAGACTTAAGAAGGATGGCGGCATATTGAGCTTAGAGGGTCATAGTGGCAGTCGATTTATATTTGATTGTTCCTGCTTTATGGTTTATTTGAAATCGGTGTACATACGGTTGTGTTCTCAGTAACAGCGAAAGCATGGGCAACTGCCTCTTTTTTTTTCTTTTGAAATTTTTCTACCTTTTTAGATTGTTGCTTTTGAATGTAAATGTGGAATGTGACAGCAATGGTAACATAAGAGAGTCTGAAAAGAGAAAAGATTATGAATGTTACATGAGGAATGGAAACATACAATATATTGGGCAAAAACTGAAAAAATGGTGGCAATTTGTTTTGTTGCACATTCATCTGTACCCTTAGGCTTGTTTTTCACTTATTTTGTTGATCTGAAGATTGAGCTTTGCTAATTGAAGATATATTTAAACATGCTACTTCAGCTCAGTCATGTTTTTGTACATTTTTCCCATTTTTTGTTTGTGCTGCTAGTTTTATGTTGTAAATGTTATGCTTGTAAATTCTGTCATGTTGTTTCTGTCCGATTTGTCTGGCTCCTTACCATATCTGTTGTGCAAAAATGACAAGCCAAGAGAACAGCATGTTAAAAGGGTTGGGGGGGGGGGGGGGGGGGGGGGGGGGGGGGGGGGGGGGGGGGGGGGGGGGGGGGGGGGGGGGGGGGGGGGGGGGGGGTGCAAGTGTAATCCCCATTTATTAGCCAGTTGCATTGGCTAGCAGTTAGAATTTGAAGGACGTCGGTTACAAATGACATCTTGAGTTGCTCCCAAGTGCATCTGAAGATGGTTGGTGCCAAGATGATCACAGATATCCTCAATAAGCTGGCCTTTTATTTAGACGGAGATGGAAAGGGCAGATTTAAAGGTGGGACTAGTGGCCTGATCATTTCTCTTCATCCTGGTCTTTGTCTTTATTTCTGGTGGCAGAAATACCCTTAAATTCCCTAACCCTTAAATTCAGTCCCAGTCACACCAGCCCATCGTGTATGTCAGTATTTCGACTGTTTTGCCTTCCACTTTGTCTTTGCCTGCTTGTTTGTTTCTATTTATGCCTGAAAGATTAATGCATTGTAGCTTAAATCTTAAAAATGTCAATAGCAACTTGAGTCTTGGCATGCAGGTGCCACCCACTTCACTAAAGAGTGGGAGTATTGCAGGTTTATAGGGGCCAATCGAAATAGAAAATATTAAAGCAGTTATCTTTGAAATAAAGAAACTGCAAAGACTACAGTTATGTGTAACACGAGGGCTACCAGAAGGGACACAATAAAGAAATGTAAAAAGTGGATTTTTAGTGGAAAAGTGTTGCATCAACTCAAGATGCAAGAGGGAATTCAACACAAGATATTTAACAGGGTTGGCAGATCCACAGTCACACTATCACAGTGATACAAAATCCCCAGAATTAGGGCAAAGGCAGCAGCGGGCGACTGATAATGTACAGTAATCCCTCGCTATATCGCGCTTCGCCCTTTGCGGCTTCACTCCATCGCGGATTTTATATGTAAGCATATTTAAATATATATCGCGGATTTTTCGCTGCTTCGCGGGTTTCTGAGGACAATGGGTCTTTTAATTTCTGGTACATGCTTCCTCAGTTGGTTTGCCCAGTTGATTTCATACAAGGGACGCTATTGGCAGATGGCTGAGAAGCTACCCAGCTTACTTTTCTTTCTCTCTCTCTTGGGCTGACTATCTGTGATCCTGACGTAGGGGGTGTGAGCAGGGGGGCTGTTCGCACACCTAGACGATACGGACGCTCGTCTAAAAATGTTGAAAGATTATCTTCACGTTGCTACCTTCTGTGTGCAGCTTTTAAGTATGCTGCACGGTGCTTCGCATACTTAAAAGCTCAAAGGGCACGTATTGATTTTTTTATCTGTCTCTCTCTGCTCCTGACGGAGGGGGTGTGAGCTGCCGCCTTCAACAGCTTTGTGCCGCGGTGCTTCGCATACTTAAAAGCAAACAGCACTATTGATTTATTTGCTCCTTTGAAGAGGAAGATATGTTTGCATTCTTTTAATTGTGAGACTGAACTGTCATCTCTGTCTTGTCATGGAGCACAGTTTAAACTTTTGAAAAAGAGACAAATGTTTGTTTGCAGTGTTTGAATAACGTTCCTGTCTCTCTACAACCTCCTGTGTTTCTGCGCAAATCTGTGACCCAAGCATGACAATATAAAAATAACCATATAAATATATGGTTTCTACTTCGCGGATTTTCTTATTTCGCGGGTGGCTCTGGAACGCAACCCCCGCGATGGAGGAGGGATTACTGTACTATTACAGTACATGCCTATAAAAATTTTTTACCCCCCCCTGGAAATTTCACATTTTATTTTTACAGAACACTGAATAATAGTGGTTTTGTTTTGTAGACGACCGACTTTAGAGTCTCCCATGTGTCTTCTTGCAAACTTTAGCTGAGATATTGTGTACCCTTTTTCTCTTTGCCACTCTTCCATAAAGTGGATAAAGTACCCGAGTAACTGTTATACTTCTACAACCTCAGCCACCATTGTATGTAATTACTTAAAAATTATCATACTACTCTTGGTGGCCTCCCCCACTGATCTTCTTCTTGTATGATCAATCAGGTGGATTTACAGCTCTGCCATACTCTTCATATTTCTTAATGATTCATTTAACTATATTCCAAGGGGTATTCAATGACTTGAACATTTTCTTGTCTCCATCTCCTGTTTTGTGCTTTTCACAGAAATGCTTGGAATGTTATTTTGTCTTCATAGTGTAAGTTAGACCAAGATATGACTCCATATAAGTTGCACTTATACAACAATCATTCAAAACCCCTTGACTACAGACATCTCCATTTAACTAACCATGTGACTCTTAAGGCCAATTGGCTACACCAGTGATGATTTTGGTGTGTCATATTAAAGGGGCTGAATAGTTATGTGATCAATCATTTTGCATTTTATATGTGGAATTAATTTAGACCAGGTAGCAAACATATGTTTTCCTTTGGACATTAAAGAGTCATTTTGCTATTGAGCAGTGTCAATAAGCCAAATTGTTGTGTAACAGTGAAGAGTGAAAACTCCTAAGGGGGTGATTACTTTTCATAGGCAGTGTAGTCCCCAAGTCTGATATGTGGAAACAGAGAGGCCTGTTAAGTTATATGTGACTCTCTGATAAGCGTGATAGTGGACTGGATTCCTGTGGGCTGTCTGCACCGTACGAGATGCAGGGACACCTGGGGCTGCTTAGGGGAAGCTCTATAAGGGCATCTCCAAGAGTTACTGAACCCGTTCCTTACCCTGGAAGAGCATACCAGGCTGTCCCCTGAAATCGTTCTTGGTCATTGTTTAAAAGCCCTTTCCAAACAGTCAACAAGGGGCTTATTGGAATGTTGTTATTGTAGGAGCCAAACTTAGAAAGTTAAAGTTAATGCTAAATTCACATAAGTGTCTGCGAATTTCAATAGAATGTCAGTTTAACATAGTCACTTAGATTATGGTATGATCTTTTACCCCCCCCCCCCCCCATAAGTTACCATTAAATATAACTTTCTTAGCTATTCCTTTAAAAACAGAGTATTAATCAAGACAGTTTGAAAATAATCTCACTTCTAGACGCATGGACTGTTAAATTAGTTTACAAATTGGCCTAAAGTTTTCTGACTGTTCTGGTCATCTCCTGATTGTTCTACAACCTTTAATGATATATGAACATTTGAAAGTATGACTGTATGACCAAATATATTGAGAAATGAAACAAAATAAGTAAGCCTTAAATAGGACTTTCTTTAAACAAGAACTTTGATTTTCTCTGTAATATCAATTGTTTTCCTATTTTTGTATGAACTGTTTGTTTTGAATTTTACTAAAACTTTTAATACGAAGATATTTGGATTGTGGAATTATTTGAACATGTGTCACAGTATTGCCTGAATTGTTCTATGAAGTAAGCTAACGCTACAGAACCTTAGAAATTTTGGAAAAATGCAGCTACAGCTAAATTCTGGCCTTGTGTATCCAAATACCCTGCACCTTTTCTTGTTACTGTTACTGCTGTTAAAAAATAAGGCTAAAAGTTTTGTTTTGTTTAAATCTGTTGAGGGGGCCCTTGGCATCATTTTGGGTTAGCTAAAGAGTACTCCCTAGTGATCCAAATTAATAACTTTTAGTATGTACAGCTCACTATATTACAAGATGCACAATTAAAAATACAACTTTTGAATCATTTCATACTTCATTATGAAAACCTTATAAAAGCTTCATGCATCAAATTCACACACATTCTGTAACTGAACAAAAATTTAAAAACCTAAAAAAGAATAGCAGAAAACTAAAAATGTATTTTTAGAAAAGCATCACTTTATTAAACCCATAGATTGCTGCTTCCAGAGTATGATCTGACCCCATTCCCTTAAATAAATGAAGCAGTTTTGATAACTGATGCATGGATAGAAACCTGAGATGAAAAAATTCTGCGCTGTAATTGATCTTGAATACTGTACACTGGGCTTGAGTGTGGCAATCTCAACGCACATTTGAAGCATAAAAAATGCTTGCAAAAAATAATATGACACATTGAAAGCTTATCGATATTTATTGTAACACGGCCAGACATCAGAAAACCATTTCTGAATAGATGGACATCAGTTGTGCCTTACATCTCAGCACTTATCCAAGTTTCTTTGAACTCTTTGTGTCAGCCAACAATTTTTCACCATTATAAATATGCAGCAGTCTTCACATCATCTTACAGACCTCCAGCTTTCAGTACAATAACAGTAACTTCATAGCTGACTGCAATTTCCAAAGACATCATTGACAGATGACCACATGTGAAGTGCAGGACACTTGTTAAGTAAAAATAACTTGCGTTTTGCACTACATGGCTTAGGCAGCTTGAGGCTTTCGTCTCATTTCCTAATGCTTTTTTTTGATAAAATTTAATAAGATTTATCATCAAATAGTGCATATGCACAAAAAAGGAACTATTGAGACATCACAAAACTAAAGATCTCATATTAGAAATTATCTACAGATAAGCTAAATTCAAGGTAAAAATATTTATTCATTAAAAAAAAAACCTTTTAAAGAGACACATTATGTATATTTGAAGAAATGTTTGACCATGTACTTTGAATTATCCAGTTACTATTGTGTTGTTTTCCTACAGACAAGACAATTATTAAAATAATTCAAGTAAGAAGGCTGGGAAGGATTTCAGTCAGATAAAACAGGTGAAAAATGAGCAAGGTTTGGTCCTGAGCGAGTATGATAGGATCAAGAATAGATGGAAGAGGTACTGGGAAAAACTGATGAATGAAGAAAATCCAAGTGTGGCGTGTGGTCTGTGGCACTGTGCTGATTTTAAATAAATAAATAATGGACATATATTGATGGAACAGTTACTAAACACCAACTGGCAGTACATAACAAATCATTGCCTGCCTACAATTAATAACCGGTTGTACCAACTCTACCTGGAATGTGAACTGACAGTGAACTGGCAGGTAAACATTTTGAGCAGAACCAGGAGATGCGAGTAGAAAAGGAAAAAGGGTCCAAGTCAGGAAAAAAAAAAAAAAGAAGAAAGCGAAGCCAAAATGAGAGATCAACATCAAGCTCGAAAAAAACAAGCAAGAGGTCAAAACTGAAAGAAACACGTGAGAAGACCTAGAATAAAGGTTTTTGACAGAGTTTTTGTATCCATAGATTGGATAACATAACAGGCCCCTGGCTGTTCATTTATCCTGTTGTGTTAATTATGAACAGGTCACACTACCTTTGAGGCCATAATAATAATGATGATAATAAATTTTATTTAAAAGCGCCTTTCAATGTACATAAGGCCACTATGCAACAGTACACATAAAATCAAACAATCCAGTGGACATACAAAGTTAAGAACAACAAAAAGCAGCATTTAAAAGATTTAAGTCTAGATTTAAAAACAGAGGCGCTCCGGTTTCCTCCCATAGTCCAAAGACATGCAGGTTAGGTGGATTGGCGATTCTAAATTGGCCCTGGTGTTTGCTTGGTGTGTGGGTGTGTTTGTGTGTGTCCTGCGGTGGGTTGGCACCCTGCCCAGGATTGGTTCCTGCCTTGTGCCCTGTGTTAGCTGGGATTGGCTCCAGCAGACCCCCGTGACCCTGTGTTCGGATTCAGCGGGTTGGAAAATGGATGGATGGATGGATTTAAAAACAGAAAATGTTGTACATGCACGGAGCTCAAAATGCAGGGCATTCCATAGCCAAAAACCCTGTCGCCCATAGTGCACAGTCTGCATAATGGAATGAATAATAGCAAGGAGTCAGAAGAATGAAGTGAACGTGACGGAGTATATGGACAGATTAAAGAAGACAAGTAAGGTGGGGATAGATCATGAAGAGCCTTAAAAACTAAAAGGAGAAGTTTATGTTGAATCTGAAAGGCAACAGGTAGCCAATGCAATTTTAGTAGTGTAGGAGTGATATGCTACCAGGGTTTTAAGTGGGCAACCACTCTCGCTGCTGAATTCTGTTCATATTGTAATTTATTTAGTCTCGAAGCAGGGATACCAAACATCAATGCATTGCAATAGTCAAGTCGCGATGTGACAAAAGCATGAATAAGCATCTCAGTTGAAGTATTAGAGATCAATGGACGCAGCCTTGAAATTTGTTTACAGATGGAAAAAGGCAACCTTGGTAATATTATTAATATGAGGATCAAAGGAGAGTGTAGGATCAAGGATAACACCAAAATTTTTAACCTGTGCGGACAAAGATGTAATAAAGCCAAAGATTTTTACTGAGTAATTGTCTATTTTCGTTAAAGTACCTGGAGATGCAATAATTAAAGCCTCAGTATTTTCACTATTTAGTCTGAGAAAGTTTTCAACCAGCCAGTGCTTGATTTTTCCCAATCAGGCAACCAATGTAGGAGGAGGTAATGCTTGCATAAGCCCTGCAAGTAGATAATTCTGTGTTATCATCTGCATAGCAATGTAACCATAGACTATGCTGCCTAATAATGGCACAGAGAGGAAGCATATAAATGATAAAAAACAGAGGGACCAAGAACTGATCATTGAGGGATACCCTGAAGTAAGTAAGATGGGTCAGACCTAAACCTACCGGTAACAAGTTGTTGACGGTCCTTAAGATACGGTTTAAGCCATGCAAGAGCTTTTCCAGTAATATTTAACTCATTCTCAAGTCAAAACAAAAGAATGTCATGATGGAAAGCAGAAGTGAAGTCTAAAAAGATCATTGAAGTTAAAAGACCACAATCCACTGCGATTAGGAGATCATTAGTCACTCTAACAAGTGCTGTCGCTGTACTGTGATTGGCCCTGAAACCAGACTGAAATTCCTCAAACAGGTCATTAGAGGCAAAGTGGTCTTTTAAATTGCCTGGAACAGCAAGTGCTAGGATTTTACTAAGACAAGGAAGGTTTGAAATAGGTCTATAGTTTTTAAAATCCTCAGAATCAAGTCCAGGTTTTTTGAGAACAGCTGTAACAGCAGCTGTTTTTAGGCTGGCAGGGACCAAGCCAAATATAAAGAGATGTGTTGATGATACTGGTGATAAAAATGAGAAGAAAAGACAAAGCAGCCTTAACCAAAAAAGAAGGCATGGGTTCTAGAACACATATAGTTGACCTGGCAGTCATAACAAGCTTATGGACTGCAGGATCGTCCAACAATGGAAAGCTAGATAAACAGCTGGTAGATAACATAGGGGATGGACACAGTTAGGACTGAACAAATTGATCTTTTTGAAATTCGGAATTAATCAGATCAATCTTTCTATTAAAAAAAAGAGAAATTTCTGACAAAGGTCAGAAGAGGCAACCAATGGAAAGTTATTTGCAGGCTTAAGTAGCTTATCCACAATAGCAAAAAGCTTTTGGGTATTATGCTGACCACATAGAATGCTATTTGTTAAGCAAGCAGTCTTAGCTCTCTGTAGTGCCTGCTTGGAGAGGGCAACATGTTCCTTATAGAGAGTTGCATGGGCATCTAAGTGAATTTCCCATTGGGATTAATAAAGTATCTATCTATCTATCTATCTATCTATCTATCTAAACTTGGTTTTGTACTAAGGCATTCAAGCCTTCACCCACAGGCTTTCTTGTGATGTAGCTCAGGAGAAAACCAAGGAGCAGAGTGCTTAAATGTCACACTACGAGTTTTGAGAGGAGCAGACTAGTTGAAAGTATATAGTCTTAGTTATATAGTTTTTTTGAGTATTATCTGTGACTTGTGTGGGTGATTTTATGCTGCAGCCTTAGAGTAGTTTTCCTTTTAGAGATTATGGCTTGCTATCACTATGGTTTGTTAGAGGCCAACAGGCTTAGAAATGTCTTTTCAGAATAATAGACATCAACAACTTTATTTCTGATCTCATCTGACATTTGCTTAGATTGTAGAACTGGGTGCTTGTTGAATGTTTGTGCTAGCAGCTTGGTCATCATAGGCGAGCCAATGGTAATCAAGGATGGCTGTGTTCAGTCAGCTGACTAACTATCACTTTAATTGGGTTGATTGCTGTAATTAAAAGTGGTCGTTCCTTTAACTGGGTTGATTTTGCAATTAGTTTTTCACACACTTCGAGATGTGTTTGAAAGTTTCATTCATTAGACAAATGATGTTAAAAAAATTGTATTTGTTCACACATTTCTATTTATCTAACACTAAATTTGGATCTGTAATTGTTCAGTGTGAAAAAATTTGCAATAATTAAAGAAATCAGGAAGGGGGTCAAATCTTTTTCATGGTTCTGTAAATAGATGCTATATTATCGACAAGTTTTCTGCTTTATTTACTATTGTATGAATCTTTTATATTGGGCCAGTAAAGTAATCCCTAAATAACACAGTAATCTTTCCTTTTTTCACATCCCATGTGTTTGAGAACCAGTATAATGAATCAATAGGCATTGTTCCTCAAGGCTTTTTAAAAGAAAACTACTTAAATGTTCTCTAATTAATGATACACCATCTCTGAATCACAGCAGCCATGTTTGCAAATTAAGATTAGAAGTCATAACACTTAATAGCTCTTCTATCCTGATATAGCCACAACTTTATGTTTTACTAGCCAGAGGGTTCAGCTTCATTTTCTATAAAGCTAAAGCATCTGCAGAAATGCACATCTGAATAGTTTGAAGGTAAAGAATAATAATAAAAAACATTTTGTATTCAGTAGCATTTAGGTAGAATTTTGGAGAATGTCTGAGGCGAGACATCTACTGTATTTGGCCTTGGGATACTTTCCAGCAGGAGTGCAAAGGATATGAGACACAAAAAGAACCTTATCCTTAAGCAAACACACTTGTTAAATGTGGTTATTGGTACATTGGCCAGAGGTAAGAGCATGGGTGTTTTGAAAAATGGCATTTTATAAAAGTATGAAAAAGGAATGTATGTCAAATGACTAACAGGAGTTTGAATTGATCTTATTTTATAGATGCTGCAAACACATACTAGGAAATCAAATATGGTTATTAGTATTGTGTCAATACTGTAGTACAGAGAAGACAGAACTGGTGGCTACCAGAGGATGTTTTTCTTTAAGTGTGACTTTTGGTTGACTGGAGCTGTCAAGACAGTGAAAGTATAAAGCCTGATGGCCTTTCAAAATGGCCTTACACAACCCTCTATTTTAAAAATAAATGAATCTGCATTCTCTTTATTTGTTGTACTTTAGTTGAGAAGTGAGTGACACAGATGGCTCACTGCTTGAGGTGGTAATGCTCCGAGTAGACAGGTGTGCTATTTTTGTACGTGATAGAGACGCTTTTCAGGATGATAAAGCGATGTAGTGAAAAGAAAGCAACAGCCCGCTATGATTTCTGCTTCTAATTTGGATTTCTTGTCCCCTTTGTTCATCCCATTCCTGTGCATGTGTGTGTGTGCGTGTTCAGTGAGCCATACACTGAGAAAATGAAGCAGGATTTTTTTCTGTGTTTTAGCATCCTAAGTTTTTTTTATTTCTTTTGGGATATATCTTTAAATACAGAAAAATTGGGGTTGATTATATTTGGATGTTTCCCTTCAAATAGAAAATTCATAAATAACAATTCAGTCGATCAATGAGCAGCAGAAGGTGGCACTGTATTGCAAATGATTCACAGTGCTTGAGCCTAGATACAGTATGAGCCTTGTAAATGGTCTGTTTCTCTTGTATGGTTTACAGAAAATATGTTTTATATGTGTTACTCCTCGGAGAGCATTTTGCACCTTAAGACCCAAATCATTTTCTTGGAAAATGGAATGATGAACAAAAAATATGAAATAACAGCTCACATTGAAGGTGGCATGAAGTCAGCAGTCGTCCAGTATTGAAATCTCACCTCAAGTCCTGTTTTTATGCAATATTCACATTCTTTTTGTAAGGTACAATCGAGCAAAAACAAAACTGTAGAGCTTATGCAATAAATAACTTCAAAATCAATCTAGAAAAAAGACCAGGGAATTAAAATATATATATATATATATATATATATATATATATATATACACACACACAAGGGCAGTCAAGCTAAAGTCAGAAAATGGGATTTATTAGAAAATGGAACGAACCTTAACAAAACTGATAATGTCATTTCTCAATGTAGTCTCCGCCCTTCTCAATGCACTTGCACCACCTGCTTAGAAGTGCCTGGATTCCTGCAGAATAAAAGGTTTTGTCTTGTCACCTTAGAACATTAGAACACTCTAGACGAGAACAGGCCATTCAGCCCAACAAAGCTCGCCAGTCCTATCCACTTATTTCTTCCAAAAAAACATCAAGTCGAGTTTTGAAAGTCCCCAACGTCTTACTGTCTACCACACTACTTGGTAGCTTATTCCAAGTGTCTATAGTTCTTTGTGTAAAGAAAAACTTCCTAATGTTTGTACGAAATTTACCCTTAACAAGTTTCCAACTGTGTCCCCGTGTTCTTGATGAACTCATTTTAAAATAACAGTCTCGATCCACTGTACTAATTTCCTTCAAAATTTTAAACACTTCAATCATGTCACCTCTTAATCTTCTTTTGCTTAAACTGTATAGGCTCAGCTCTTTTAATCTTTCCTCATAATTCAACCCCTGTAACCCTGGAATCAGTCTAGTCACTCTTCTCTGGACCTTTTCTAGTGCTGCTATGTCCTTTTTGTAGCCTGGAGACCAAAACTGCACACAGTACTCAAGATGAGACCTCACCAGTGCATTATAAATGTTGAGCATAACCTCCTTGGACTTGTACTCCACACATCGTGCTATATAACCTAACATTCTGTTGGCCTTCTTAATGGCTTCTAAACACTGTCGGGAAGTCGATAGCTTACAGACCACTATGACTCCTAAATCCTTCTCATAAGGTGTACTCTCAATTTTCCGACCGCCCATTGTGTATTCAAACCTAACATTTTTACTTCCAATGTGTAATACTTTACATTTACTGACATTAAATTTCATCTGCCACAAATCTGCCCAAGCCTGTATGCTATCCAAGTCCTTCTGTAATGATATAACGGATTCCAAATTATCTGCTAATCCACCTATCTTGGTGTCATCTGCAAACTTAACCAGCTTGTTACTTACTGTATATTCCTATCTAAATCATTTATATATATTAAAAATAGCAGCGGCCCTAGCACTGACCCCTGTGGAACACCACTTTTAACATCGGCCAGTTCTGATGAGGTTCCTCGCACCATCACCCTCTGCTTCCTGTGTCTGAGCCAATTCTGCACCCATCTAAAAACATCACCCTGAACTCCCACTTCTTTTAATTTGATACCCAACCTCTCATGTGGAACCTTAACAAATGCTTTCTGAAAGTTCAGATAAATAATATCATAAGCTCCACTTTGATCATATCCTTTTGTAGCCTCCTCATAGAATTTCAGCATGTTAGTAAAACACGACCTCCCTCTTCTGAACCCATGATGACTGTTCAGAATAACTCCTGTCCTTGCCAGGTGTTGCTCAATCTTATCCTTAATAATTCCTTCCATTAATTTTCCTGTGATGCATGTTATTCTTACTGGCCTATAGTTGCTTGGATCTGCCCTGTCACCCTTTTTATATAATGGGATGATATTTGCCATTTTTCAGTCCTTTGGAATCTCTCCAGTGCGCAGTGACTTTCTAAAAATATGTGTCAAGGCTTTATATATGTACTCGCTAGCCTCCTTAAGAATTCGAGGGTAAATATTATCTGGTCCTGGTGATTTGTTTGATTTCACCTTATTTAATCTGAGCAGCACTTCTCCCTCTACAATTCCCAAATCCCTCAGTACCTCCTTAGTAGTCCCTGTTACCTCTGGGAGGTTACCCACTTGCTCACTTGTAAACACCCCAGAAAAATGTAAGTTTAGGGCATCCACTATTTCACTGTCTGTATCTTTTAATTCTCCTTTACTATTTCTGATGCACTTGACCTCCTCCTTGACTGTTCTTTTACTACTAAAATACTGAAAGAATCTCTTAGGGTCATCTTTCGCCTTATCTTCTATATTCCTCTCCACTGTCTTTTAGCCTCCCTGATATCCTTCTTAATGGTTGTCCTCATGTTCTCATATGCTCTACGATTCACTTTGCATTTATTAGTCTTATATGCCTTATAAAGCAGTTTTTTCCTTTGCAACTTCTTTCTTAAATCTTTATTAATCCACTGTGGAGTTTTTTTAGTTTCCTATTAATTCCAAATTTAGGTATGTATCTGTCCTGCATTACATGTAAAACATTTTTAAACCTGTTCCACTGCTCCTCGACTGTCTCCACATTTAAAAACTTATCCCAGTGTATCCTACTTAGACTTTGTCGCATCTGCTCAAAATTAGCCCTACCAAAGTTCAACTTAACAATTTTAGTCTGTACTCTTACAAAATGCTGAGAATTGTATTACATTATGGTCACTTGACGCTAGTGGTTCAATCACCTCTACACCCTCAATTCTATCCTGATTATTACAAAATACTAAATCCAGACAGGCTTCACCCTGTGTTGGTGCTTTTACATGTTGTGTTAAATAACAGTCACTGATTACATCTAAAACCTCCTGCTCTTGTGTTCCTCCAACTGCAAGGTTATCCCAGTTAATATTTGGATAATTAAAGTCCCCCATGATTATAATATCTCCCTGTAAACTTACCTTTTGATATTACTAAAAGGATGTGTGTTGAAATTACTGTCTGAATAGGGTGGTCTACAACACACTCCTAAAATAAGACCTCTTTCCTTAATATATGTCCTCTGTGTTCTTAGCAGTGTGTGGGAAGCCATTGTCTTGCAACAAAAGGACTCCTTGAGGCAGTAGTCCCCACCGCTTGGATTGAAGAGCAGGCTTCACATTGGTCTCCAGGAAATCACAGTAACTTGCACTAATAACTGTAGTACCCCTTGGCATGTAGTATTCGACAATAACTCGGGTGCACGAGTGGTTGTGAGGACAAGACACAACCTTTTGTTATGCTGGAATCCAGGCACTTCCAGGCAGGTGGCACAAGTGCATTGAGAAGGGTGGAGACTACACTGAGAAATGACATTATCATTTTTTCTAAGGTTTGTTCCATTTCCTAATAAATCCCATTTTCTAACTTTAGCTTGACCCCCCTTGTGTGTTTGTGTGTGTATATATATATATATAAGAAAGCAGAAAAAAAACAAAGTCTGAAAGTATAAAAATTTGTCTCCCACCCAAGAGAAAGAGAGGAGAGCCAACAGCAGAGAAAAAGAAAGAAAAATGTATTTTTCCCCTATATGAATAGTTATTCTAAAAAGGTTTTAATTACATCTTTCCATATTTTAAAATAGTTTTGGACAAATCCTCTAAGAGATTATCGAGTGCCACATTCTAATTTGGAATAGTCTTCGTTTGTGTTGTTAATACAAACTGAGGTTTCTGGACTGGTATAAAGTAATTTTATCTGTGCACATATATTTGTGCCAAACCTAAATTTGTGCAATGTAGTGAACAGACAGTTCTATTCGACTATATGTCAAAGTCTTTTTTTGTGTCCAAAGATAATAAGATTTCTGGCGTGTTTGATTTTGTGGGTGAGTATATTACATTAACCACATGTCGGAGGTTTGAAGCTAAGTGTTTACCTTTAATGAATCCGGTTAGGTCCTTCAATATTACAGAAAGAAGCAATTTCTTAATCATTCTAGCTAAAACTTTGGGGAGTATCTTAACAGCATTATTCAGAAGTGAAATAGGTCTTTATGATGCACATTATATTAAGTTCTCATTTTTCTCTGGAAAAATGATAATTAATGTTTGGAGAAAAGTTTGTGGTTAGATTTTGTTCTCTCTAGCTTCTATGAATGTTGTTAATAATGAAGCTAATTTAGTTGATTTTTTTTATAATTCCAATGGGTAGCTGTCAGGGCCTGCCGTTTTCCCACTTTGGTGTGAGTTTACAGGCATCCAGTATTTCAGAGAGTGTCAGAGATATGTCAGGTTCTTCCGCACTGAGTATCAAACTGAGGTATTTGTATTGCTTTAAAAAACTCCTTAGATTGTGTCTCATCTTCTTTAAACTGAGTGAAATATGTATAGGTAATATTTTTATTCTCCATGACTTTATCTCTATATGCATGGGTAATTTCTGTTACTGCATTATAAACCTTCTGCTTCTGGATTTGTTGAGCTAAAATCTTAGCCTTTTCTCCATGTTCATAGTACTAGGGCGTTGTACCGTGTTAGCCATTATGATTGTAGGGAGAAGTCAAGCAAAATGACACCTTTTATTGGCTAACTAAAAAGATTACAATATCCAAGCGTTCGAGGCAACTCAGGCCCCTTCTTCAGGCAAGCTTTTGTAATGTTTTTAGTTAGCCAATAAAAGGTGTCATTTTGCTTGACTCCATGTTCATAATAATGATGATGTGATTTAAAGGTGAGTTGTTCTGTTTCTTTTGCTGTCAACAGATCAAATTCTGATTGTAGGGCCTGTCCTGTAAAATGCTTCATTTGGAAAAATGGCGTATTCATGACCTATTCTGGAATTGTAACAGATTAACTCTTACTTCTTTTTGGTGTCCAATTTATTTTTATCAGAGAGTTATGAAATAATCTGTCCTCTTAAAAAAATACCTTCAGAGTTTCTCAAAATGTTCCTACAGAATCTTGGAGGATGCAAAAATATTGAATTTGTTTGTGGATAAAGCCTTTAAAGTTCATATCTGCTAACATCAGAGGGTTACGATGTGTGATGGACGACCGGCTATGGACTCCGGTCGCCACCCCCCAGGCCGCTAGGAGGAGCCCTCCGGACAGCATATTCGTGCCCCGAGTTCCAGCAGGGCCTCATGGACTTAGTAGTGTTGTGACACAGCCCTGCTGGATACCTTGGGGCCGCCAGGAGTCGCTGTAGGGGGGCTAGTGGGCTCTTGCATGCCCTATAACCTGGGAGTGCGTCACAGTCACGTGACTGGAGGAAGCGACGTGCTCCCGGGATGAAGAGGAGGACTGTTTGCCCTGACCCGGAAGGAAGTGGACTTGTGGGTTGTGCTTAGAACCACTTCCGGGTCAGGAGCTATAAAAGGACTAAGGAAAGCCCAGAACACTGAGCTGAGCTGGGAGGAAGGGTGGCAAAGTGTCTGGGAGTGTGGAGGATTATTGTTTATTGATTATTGGATAGTTTATTGTGTTTATGAGTGTGGTGTGGAGAGTGCTTTGTGCACGATATATTAGTAAAATAAATACTATTTATACTTTTACCTGGTGTTCAGAGTGGTACCTGAGGGTTCAAGAGGTGGACAAAACCTCTATCTGTCACAGATGCTAGCAATGAAATGAGTGCTTAGGGCATAATGATTCAAGCTCCAAGAAAACAGGGGCGTAATCCTAGATAACAAGATTTTAGAGTGGGCAAAATTACAATATTCAGTTTCTGAGTTTGTAGAAATTCCATACGGGGCAGGTTGATTGGAAAACCCACACTGGCCAGGTAGGAATGTGTCTGGGTGTTTAAGTAAATACAACTTATGATGGATTGGTGCAGTGTCAGTTTGTGCTTTGTGCCAGTGCTTATAAGTCTCTGCCTCATTGCGATCTTGTGCTTGAATCTTAAGAAGATTTATGTCAGAATTACCGGTTGCTACTTCAGGTATCTGCTTTTTGGTCTGATGTCTCTTAACTGTCTGTCCTCTATTTATTCCGACATTGTTATTCTTTGTGTGATACATTTCCTTTCCTGGACCTCTCTACTCTTACAATTATTTTATCCAGCAGAGCTTATTTTATCTCAGTACAACTGCCGCAAAGCTAAACTTATCCTTGCTGGAAATCTATTGATTATGACAATTTCTGGATATCCTTTCCTTAAAATAAACAAATTCAACTTTTTCTGGCAATGAATCATCTGGTACAATATAGTGTAGTGGCAAGCTGCTTTACATTTGTTTGGTGTTTGTTACCCTGGTCATGTGTGTTGGGTTCTTAATCTTAGTCACTAATTATTGTCTTTACCATTTATTTCTCTCTGCTTTTGGAATCTCCGCATTTGTGTGACCTCTCTCCTCAGTATACATGGGCATCAATAACTTTCAGTCCTTAAGGGGCCCCTTTTACGGGGTGGTTTTGGGAGAGATGGGTGGGGTGTGAGTGCCATGAGGGGTTTGATGTTGCTTGCTTTTGCTCCTATTTTCTGACTAGGATCCTTTTTCATTACTGTTATTTTTCTTATCGAAGTTCACAAAGAGTAACCTTGAATCTTCCTAAATTAGTAAGGTCAGCATCACTTACATACATTATGGGACCTTTATACCCTATTTAATCTCATTGGCATGCTTGTCCATGTTCCACTTAAACAGCAGGTCACATTGGCAGACACAAGCCCTGCACCACACAGTCATATCTGAAGATGACCTTGGCAGAAGATGCCTATGAATGTTTCATAGTCCCAGACAGCATGCTGCAGGCATTTGTGTGACGGAAGCACTTTGCCTTATGAGTCTGTAGATTAACTGTTCTTAGAGTGACATTTTTGTCTGCTTGTGTGAACTGTGTGTGCGTGTTTGAGTGTGTATATGTGTGTGTCGGGCTGCTATATTATAACATAGGCTCTTAACATACTTGTATTGTCTGCCCTGAATTCTGACAGCGTTAGATGGCAAAATCTTCCTTCTTTTTACAAAACTGCAGGCAGGGAATTTAAATAATAATGTTCAGCCTTACTAACGGTGCATGGGTGAGGTGGAAGCATATATCATAGAGATGGATGTTTTCTAAGACTTACAGTGTTTTTCATGCTCAAATTTGTTTGAGATCATTTTGTGGCTAAGCCCACATAAGTTGTCAGTGTGCATGTATTGCCTTGCCAGTCATGGGGCAATTTTAAAAACCAGACCTCAAACAGTATGTCAGACAGACCACTTTTAATTATAATAAACTGCTTTTTGGAATATGGTTTTAAGGCAAGACTGAGCCTAACCCAACTAAAATCAGGGCCCATAAACCCAATGATTCCGGTTTACATGCATTGCTGTTTGATGACACGTGCCTGAGTGTTTGATGTGTAGATTCTTTTTTTGCATATTTTCTACTTCTGAATGTCAATTATTTTAGCACTATGTCTATGACATCATACTATCATTATTTGGGAGTCTTTGCTTTTCATGGATACCACTAGTTTGATGCTGCTTTCATTTTGCTGTGTTGTTTATACCAACAGTGCCAGGATTGCGATGCATCAGTCAGCACACAGTTGGTATTTAAGATGCCACCACTGTTTCATGACATCCTAGTTTTGGACTCCTTTCTGAAAAACTAAATTTTTTCTTTCTTAATAGTGTTAATGGAGGCTAAAAGGCGTGTCTAATATGACATTAGTGTTGGAACCTTTCATCTAATATTTTAACTCTCTACATTTGGCATAGTTTATTTTTTACTAGTAATCTGACCTTTTTCCTGTCTCTGTCTGTTGTACTGCCTTGTTCTTTCTGGTTATAGCCTGTTTTTTTATTTGCCCAATGCCATCTGCATCATAGTCTCCTGATTTCATCTTGAATAGCTGGGAGATGGTCATTTGTTCAATACGAACATCCAGCATCAGTTTCTGTAGAGCAAAAAACAGTCCTTGAGTGTGGAGCACATCATCCTCTCATTATCTGATGACCAGATTGGTAGATTTGAAAAACATACAGAGAGATCACAACCAATCCAGTGTTGTATTAATGTTTGTTTATTGTATATTTGTAACTGTTCTAGGTATTTGTAGTCATAAGGATTCCATTTCTGACACTGCATTGCCATTGGCCTTCCTCCATCAAATTCAAAGGCACTTTAGTGAACCTTTCTAGGTTTATTCCTCCACTTTTGTTACAATACCTCCAAACTTTTTTGACATCCACTTTTCCTCCTGTGCACACACGTCTCTGCATTAAACTACCAAACTTTATTTAAAAATGGGCCTTTGCCTTTCCTTGTAGTATTTATTTTTTCACCTTATATCATAGTACAAAAAGATACTGAGTTTGTTTTTCAGTTGAGAAATCTTGTTTTTTAATGTTCATAAGACATCCTGTCAAAGGTGTGCATGGCTTATAATAGACATATGTGTGTGGTAAAATTAATATGATAATATGTGAAAGTTCAATACATTTCATTAAAAAAGTATGTAGAGAAAAGCCAAGCAAAATGACACCTTTTATTGGCTAACTAAAAAGATTACAATATGCAAGCTTTCGAGGCAACTCAGGCCCCTTCTTCAGGCAAGATGTAATACAGAAATTGAAGTTCCCTGTGTTTATATAGGCACCAGGACAAGAAACAACATTGGTAAATCTTTAAATGAGAAATTTTAAATGTAAGAAATTAATAGATTAATTCAGGCTAGGGTTAATTTAACAAGAGAGAGAAGAACAATGTATGGTCAATATCTTTGGATAAGATTACTGTCCAACAAAGTCTTTTGAACTTTGTAATGAGTTTTTTCAAAGCAATGTAGATCTGTAGACAGGTTGTCTGTCATTCTGAGAGATGTAAACAATCCTCATATCTGGCCATAAAACTCTTGTCTTTATTCAATCCATGTTGTAATGTATTAAATTTTAACATGAGTTTAACTTTCCATTCTTTTCTCTCTTGCTGTGTTTTGAAGTTGCCCATAAGCACTGTGACTTTAAAGTCCCTCTCACAGTGTCCATGGCTGTTGAAGTGGGCCGCTACAGGAACATCTGTGATGCCATGTTTAATGTGGAACCTGTGTAAATTCATTCTCTGGCGGAGTGTTTGTCCAGTTTCTCCCACATAGAGTGCAGTGTCAGGACATTTCATGTAGAGAATTAGGTAGACTACATTAGATTACCTGCAGGAAAACGATCCCTTTATGTGATGTTCAAGTCAGCAGTGTGGTATAACTATAAGGTCTGTATCATAAATGTGGGCACATGTTTTGCATCTTTTCTGTAAGCATGGAGATGTGCCATTTTCTGTTTGTTCACTTAGAGAGCTTCGGACAATTAGTTGCTGAAGGTTTGGTGGTTGTCTGTATGCCAAGAGGGGAGGTTCAGGAAATACATTTTTCAGTGTTTGGTCATTGTTTAGTATTGGCTGAAGTTCTTTTATAATTTTTTGAAGTGTATCAAGATGTGGGTTGTAGGTGACAACAAGGGGGATGCGGTTCTTGTTGTCTTTGTTTTTATATTCCAGAAGCTTGTCTCTGGGTATGGCAGTAGCTCTTCTTATTTGAGTGTCTGTTGTTTTGGGGGTGTAACCTTGTCTGATGAAATCTTGTCTGAGCTCCTGCAGTTGTTGATCCCAGTCTGTCGGGTCTGAGCAAATACGATTGTACCGTATTGCTTGGCTGAAAATAATGGAGCGCCTTATATGCTTGGGGTGGAAGCTATCACTTTTCAGGTAGGTCCGTCTGTCTGTGGGTTTATGAAAAACAGAAGTGACAAGGGTGTTGTTTTTCAGTTGAACGGTGGTGTCAAGGAAGCTGACTTCTGTTTTTGAGTAATTTAGCTTCAACTTTATGTTGGGGTGAAAATAATTATATTCATTACGAAAATGGAGGAGGTCCTTCTCACTGGCAGTCCAGATTATGAAGATGTCATCTATGTAACAGAGATACAACATTGGTTTTACGATGTACTTTGACATTAAATCTTCCTCCAATTTTGCCATAAATAGGTTTGCATAGTGAGGTGCAAACTGACAGCCCATTGCAGTCCCCATTTGTTGCAAGTAGCAATTTTGTCCAAAAGAGAATAGATTATGTGTCAGAGTGAATTTTATCATTTCTATAACTGAGGTAAATCATGTTGTTTGAGGTACATTTCACATGCCAATATGCCATCATCATGGCATCATCATGTGTAAAGTGCCTCAACATCCATTGTGACCAGTAAGGTTCCCTCAGATAAGGGGCCTAAAGCAGACAGTTTTTTTTAAGAAGTCAGTGGTGTCCAGGATGTAGCTCGTTGTATTACGGGTGAGGGGTTTAAGGATGTGCTCCACCCAACCAGAAATCTTTCAGCTGTTGAGATATATTTTATCAGTTATATACAGTAACCGTTTTGTACTTGACATGTTAAAGCACTTTTCTTAACTTTCTGGAAGTGTCACCACATATCCAACCTAACCTGATAATCGATTATTTTATTTTTCCTTCCAACCAAACCTGATAAAGATAATCAATTATTTTATTTTTCCTTAGCAGTTAATTTTGCATTCATAACATCAGATAGTTTTGTTCCATGCAGCTTAAATTTTGCAAAATATCAAACCCTAACATTCACTTGCTAGCCATACCTTTTTTGTGATTAACCAAGGGTACCTATATACTGTATAGCCCACCACATTCATTACTCTATTCAGTGTATACTGACGTTCCTGTGATTCTCTGCAAGGCCCCTAGCCACATCTTGGACCCCACAGAAACTGACTACCAGAATTGCAGGGCTCAATAAAAAGCACTATTGCCTTTTGTTTTGTCTTGGTAGAGTAATATAGTAAATATAGATATTTTACTCTACTTTCCCCTTTTTTATTGTTAATATGTAGCCTTTGTCAGAATGCCTCAAATCTCACAGACTTACCACTGTTTATAAGGTATTGTACCATTTATCTTTCCCCCACCTTCCCTTCTACATCTATAACCTCAGGCAATTAGGAGTAGTAAAAGACAAGCAGGAGTTTAGTTACACTTTAAATAATGTACTATTGATAATATTCATAAATAATAACAATATTGATTTATTTACTTATCTTGCTACAGCGTAAAGTCTCAAGTAGACTGCAGAACTTCCTGTGTTTGATCTACACGGGGACACTGACGCAGTACATGTGTACTGAAGTGACTTCAGCTGCAGGTGGAAGCTCCTGTCGCAACCTACACAGTTGTGTTTGATCTTTTTCAGGAAAAGATCCCACGGGAGAAAGACTTTCAGAGACTAAGGTCATAAAGCTTATGAAACAGTTTTTAGACAAAGGCAGAACCATAAAGACAGTTGCCTGGAGCTTTCACCTACAGCTTGTGAGTCACATGCAATTGTGTTCATAGACGGGCTCTGTATGGCTGATTGATGGAGCTCTCCATTTCGCTCATGTTGTAAAGCACTCACTTCTAAGTTAGAGATTGTGGGTTCTCAGCCCACCACCAGCATTTTACCACAGTGCAAATCTTTGAACTGAGATAAAAAAGCAAGTTTGAGGTGTAAGAGTGTTACTAAAAGGTTTAAAGACATCATGGCCAGTAGGAAACCATCAATGTCCACTATCTGGAAAAGATGGGTCAAAGCTGACTGTTTAAGGTTGAGGTTAGGGAGGAAAAGCAGTAGTCCCATGCTCTATTATTGACTTCTTGGATGCAGAACAAGGCCACAGTCTTGCAGGAGTGGGAGTGTGTTTATCCTTGTAATGAATAGGCAGCTGAGTGGTACCTTAGAGACATGTCACTTTATAGGCAAGTGATAGACTTCCTAGCTGGGTAAAGGTTGCAAGTGAGTTATTAATAAAGCACAGAGCCCATCAGAAATATTAGTGAAGTAATATGAATACTTGTGACAGGATTTTCTATGTAGAAGTCATTGTTTTGAAAGAATGTCCGGTATTTAAATATACAATAAGCAAAAACTTACTAAATACTTGAATGGCACCAGTCCTAGTCAGGCAGCAGAGAGTCACTGTTGCATTACACTGATTCTTCATGCTCTATAGAAGGAGGCACTAGATTAAGGACTTTTCTAAAGCGGTACACAACATCCAGATACCACAAGAATATGCTGTAATCTGTGTGCCCCAGGAATTCACTGTGTACAGAATCACTTTCCTTTCAATAGTAACCAAGAATGACTGTTTCCTGCCAGTAGGCGTTAGGTCTGGAGTCAGGAAGGCTGTTTGGCAATTACTAGTTGGGAAGCAGGAGTAATGCACCTTATAGACTGTCAAAGACATGACATAAATGGATGTGCTTCGTTTTTTTGTTCTTTTTTTTCATATTTTGATGTAGGCAAGTAGCAATTGGCCAAGTGTGTCAAAGTAATATTTCCTTTAATCATTTTGAATTTTTAAATAAAGTTTATTTATTATTGATTGACATGAATAATCACAAACTGATAAAGTGTATGTATATACAGTATATTTCATTTTATTACATCTAATGATGTTTAAATGTCTAGGAAGCATGTGGCTTATCTGTTGAGTGAACAGCAAATCATAAACTGTTATTATTTTATGAGCTTAATGCGATGATACATTTTAATATAAGAATGGATTTTCATACTTCATTTTAACTTTCTTTCCTGGTTACCTTGGAGATTTGTTCATTATGTTAAGTCATATTCATCTAAATGTGAAGGTTTTCATTCTCCCTATTTTTCTCTTTGTCCTTGTATGCAATGTGGTTTTGTAATATAAGCTTTCCTAATTTCTACCAAATCCTCTCTTTGTGCAAATCTGTCTGTAACTTGACATTAATGTCAAACAGATGCATTTTCAAATGTCACTTTTAATGTTTCTGGCTTTGTTTTTCCAGTTTCTGAAATATTTCATATTATCTGTAGCCCACCAAGAACGCTGACAGGCCAAGTGAAGATAGAAAGTGATGTAACATAGATACTACATAAAAAAACAAACCATCACGTTTAAGTTACAACCTTGATGGACTTAGAAAGTCGTAATTTTATTTCTATAAGATCGCAGACACCCTCATTCTCTTGGACAATTCATATTTCATGGTGGAGGACTATGAACTTCAAGAGGTTGAATTTTAAGGAAAAAAACTGCATCCCCCCCAACACTTTCATTTTCTTTTCTTGTACTGCCATCTAGTGTGTATGATATACTGCCATACATTTCTTTTTCTTGCAATGAATGCTTTGTGAATTATTAGTATTCTGAAAATCATTAAAATTTGTATTATTCTCAGTTGTAATAATCTAATATCTTCCGAGGATCCTGATGTTAGCAAGTGAGATCCTTATTGTTATATTGTCAAAAACTGCAAACACAAAGCGGTGTTCTTTTTTGGTTTGTTTTCCCACCATGCAGCCAATACAGTCAGTTTAGCTGCCGGTGGCCCGAGATCCTGCCTAGAATATGTGGATTAAAAAATTGACAAAATGTTGAGTGAAAATAAATTAGAAATATAAGAAGACTCTGTCCAAGTAGAAATGGAGATATGTCAAGTGATGCCTTACCATTCTTCTTCTTCTTTGTCCTAATCTCTTACACTATTTCCACCTTTATAACAATGCAGAATTAAATAAAGTCCTTCCAAAACAGAAAAAGTAACTACTCAGTGAATTTTAAGCCAATCTGTTGCTTACAAAATGTATTTTTCCAGTCGCATCTCAGCATTTCAACAAGCTGAACATATAATAAATATCAGGATGAACTAATATTGTCAATATTAATGGCATATTTCTTGTTCTAAAGTTTGATAATTAAGTTTATGATGTCATTGTGGCACAATTTTGTTGTTTTTCTGATGAGCATATGGCCACAATGCACATTTTTCATGTGCTCAAAATAGAACCCGAATGTAAAAATTCAAAAGGTAAGTCACTGACCACACTACTTTCTCACATTAACTTGGTAATTTCTGCTTTTTTTACCGTATTGTGTGGATGATTATTCGCCCCACTCAAAATAAAAATTGTTCTGTTATTTTCCAAAATATTTGCATTATTTCACTAAGTTATTGCCTTCTGCTGCCGGTACTATCATGCACGTGCATGCTTGATTATCTGATCACAACTAGTGAAGGAGTTATTAAACACACACGTGACGATGCAGGTTTTGCTCCATGCTCCTAGCTTGCTTCCAGGAGCCCTTGAACCCGACATCGTCGGTAATGTCACTGATGAGCTCAGCAGTGAGGCACAACAAATGGAGCAAGGGGATGGTGTAAACAAGTGCCAAGTGCTTTTATTTAAAACAAAAACAAAGTGTCCAAATTAAATAAAGTACAGTGCTTCAAATAAGTCATTAAATAAATAATCCATAAAACAGTTGTGAAGTGGAGGTTAAAAAACAAACAAAAAATGTATCCTTTTAAAACAAGGTTAAAACAATGGCTGGAAGCAATCCTTTAAAAGTACAAAGCCTGGTGTCTTCTTTACCTGGCGGCTCCTCTGCTTCTCCCATCTGGGCCCCGCAACAGGAGAGTCGCCCTACCAGCAGCTGACCTTATTCTCACATGACTGATCTGGAGGCTTCCCAATTCCTGGCTTAGGTTTAGCACTCTCCAGATTGAGACTTGTCTTCCCCAACGACCAGGACGCTCACGCCAGGGAATCCATCACCCAAGTCTCCAGACTCCCGCTGTCTTACACGGTGAGCAATCCTTCATCACCGTTCACTCCAGCTCCTTGATCACTCAGCTGGAGTGACCATTTCCTTCAGCCCCACCGAGTGTCGGCCAAACACTCTTCTCGGGGCTCACCTTCCAGCTGCCTACAAGCACTCACTCGTTCTCTCTCTCTCTCCTCACACACCGGCTTTCTCCTCCAGCTTCCTGCCTTCTTCCTCACTCCCGCAACCTCTGTTTCTTTCTTTTTCTCTACTAGCCACCTCGCGCTTCTATTTATGACAGGGACGTGGTTCAGCTGTGGTAATCAGCAACTCCCAGGAACAATTACGGATGCGGACGACTCCTCATCTGTGCACTTAAGTGAGAATTGCCCGCATCACGAATTCCCCGAGAACTGCCTGGCCACACACCACCAACGCCCCCTCGCTAAGCTGCGAGTGCTGCGATTATTTATTTTAAAACTGGCCTTTTTGACGTGAGTTGTGGACCCGCTACACCACAACACATAGCACAAAATCAAGGGGCAAGAACTGAAGAGACATTATGAGCATACATTTAGTGTTAGTCAGGTTAAAGTGTAGAAAGTATAGTACAGATCTTTTAACATTCCTGTCTCACAGGGTCTGAATAGGATTTGCACGTTCTCCCCCTGTGTTTGTGAATTGTTTGGTATCAGTGAACATGGTTAACTGTGGATAGGTACCTGTTTGGAAATGTGTGAATAATACTTCCCAACTACTGGAAAACCTTTAGTCCTTTATGTCAGGTCAGATCGGGGAGCATGCACTGGTACAGCATGTTGCCGCACCTACCACATGACAAAACAGTTCAGGATCCCAGGTGGGAGCGGATCACCCTCTGGGAATCGCGCCACATGGCCATAGTGCTGTAACTGACGCTCCCTCACAATGCAGGTAATGTGCCTCTTTTTGGACTCCATGAGCAACCGCTCATTCGACACAAAGTCAAACCAGTGGTACCCAAGGATTCTTAAGAGACACTTCTGAAAAGTCATCGTCTCAGGTCACTGCATGGCGCCCATGTCTATCAACCACAAAGCAAAACAGGAAGCACCACACAAGGTGGGTATGAGGAAAGGGGTGTGAGTCCTTCATATGCTGCAAAGAAAATAACATCTATCCCCATTTTTCCAGGTATACAGCTTGTTATGCATTTAGAATTTTTATTAAAATTCCAGAATTTTAAATTTAATTTAATCAAAAAGACTTTGTTTTATGGTTTCATATTTTTTGATAACCAAAAGATATCATATGCTAAAGCATGCTTTAACATATGATGTCTACCTGTTTTAATTAAAAATCATATTACTAGTTTTCTTCTGCAGAATGTTGTATTGCATTTTATTAACTGATTTTGTGAACCCACTTACCCAGTTCACCATGAGGGTGCCTATCCTGCCATGTTCGTGTCAAAACAGAAACCAGAGCACACACACACTCACACTGACTGTATATCAGTAGGGTAAACTGCATGAAATGTATGTTTGCAGATGATGTCAACCTGCTAAAATCCACATAAACCTGGAGAGAATGTGCAGCTTTCACATAAATAGTGATGGGGGCTAGGATTTGAAGTCGGGAGTCTGGAGGCATAATGCAACATCTCTAAGCACTATCAGTCATTGTTATTGTCAATCAATTAATGATCTTTTTATCATCATAAATATATTTACACAAATTTGACAATGCAGTGCCTAAAAAGTATTCACTTCCTTTGAAGTTTCACATTTTATTACTATAGAACAGGGGTTGGCAACCTTTCAGCGGTTTTGTGCCGAACCTATGTTACAATGTTATTTCGCGTGCCGACATAATTCTACCAAATTCGTTATATGTAGTATCAAAATGGGCATACTTTTGAATCCCATTATAACTGGATCTTGTATTATTGATCTTTCAATATTTTAAAATACATAGGATCATATGTGAAAAGAATGTTTTGTCAAATTTTACTTTTCAACACATTTATTAAAAATTGTATTACAAATTATAAATTGCAATTTTTTTCAATACAAAATACATAAGTTGAGTAAGAAAAAATTATCAAGAATTCTAATATGATTAATCATTCTTTATTATTAATCAGAGCTATTAATCCATTAATGCAAAGCAATTGTATAACTACATTAGGTGGCTTTATTTTTGGTTCCAATTATTTGACTAAAATAAGTAGTTTGTTTCTTAAAGCCAACAACAGCCCTTTTTATAGCTTTACTTTTCTAAACATTTTAAAATGTGGACTGATGTATAGTTTGATAACGTCTTTGTACACTTGATGTACAACACACGACATTTTCACAGCATAATGCACACAGCACAATCCTTTTGTTGTACAAATCTATATTCATTCGTCCAAGAATCTTAAAAAGAGCGAACACCAAGTTTTTGTCTTTTATAAGTCATTTAAGTGCAATATATTACTTAATAATAACAAGAGGTTTTTTAACGTACCACAGCCTGCACTGAACACGTTTTCCCTTTACATTTGAATCACATGTGCAAAACTTAGGTGGGGACACGGAGTGTGAACGCTGTGATTAAAATATGATAACGAGGTTTGTTTTAACGTACCACGGCCTGCACTGAACACATGATTTCCATTTACATGTGAGTCACATTTGCAAAACGTAGGTGATGGCATGAATGCGTGTACTGTAATTAAAATATAATTTTTTTTACTATATTTCAATTCAATCAGAGTGCCATACCCTGCTATAGAACATTGAACCACAGTGGATTTAAATTAACTTTTTTGACACTAATCATAAGGAAAAGACTTTTTAATGTCAATGTGAGAACACATCTCCTCAAAGTGCTATAAATTAATTACAAATATAAAACTTAAAATAATTGATCTCACAAGTTTTCACATAACTAGATGACCAAAGCATGCTTATGCACAATGACACTAAATGCAACATCAGTTTCTTTGCGAAATAATGCAATAATTATTGCAGAGTAAAACAATATTTTTTTATAAAATAATATAATAATTATTTATGAAATAATGCAATAAAAGAGTTTTTTGAGTTGTGGGAATAGGCTTTTGTAGTATAGAAGAAAGCAGAAGGGCAATCATTTCTAAGCCATAATGAGTGAAGTGAACCAGCTATTTCATTATTTGAATAAAATATTCTTGGAAGAGTGCAAAAATAATCTCATTGGCAAAAAGCGTTGATTGGTATAATATGTAAACGAGTAAAGCCTCTATTAAAATGCTGAACATAATTTTGCTTAACTATGACAAGTTTTAGCTTATTTTCAGAATAGCCTTTCAATTTTAAATTTGGAAGTATGGCCTCGATAATAACTTCAACAATTTCACCCACATCACAGGCCGAAGTTCATGGATTGGCCTCTGTAACTTTGAAAATTTTGCTTATATCAGTTGTTAAGTTTACCGATCTGTACTCATATTTTCACCCTATATTGTACAAAAATTTAATCTTTTCATGTCTTGGAACATTAATTGTGAATAACTTTGTCTCAGTATTGCTCTGTGTTAGAAGAAGAAAGCAGATGCCTAACAGATTCTCTAGGCGTCAGTTTTTCTGCGTATTCTGTTCTTTGGTCTGATATTTGTTTCGAAAAACATTCATACTCAGGGCTAAACCCTGCAATTCACTTAAAGGTTAATGAGATAGTAGTACCACCATTAACCTCAGTAGGATGCTTATACTCCTAATCTCTTGCACTGTACAGGCTTTAACAGTGGAGCCCATTAATGAAACCTTCATACAAGACAGGGTCCCCAAAACTTTGGACAATAGCACTGAAGCTGGGTGAAGTTATTGAATATAGGCTGATTAATCAGACCCCTTATTTCTACCATTTATTCTACAATCATGCAGGTGACTTTAGCAATTTTCTTTCTCCAATCCACCATGGCAGATTTTCAAGAGACAATGATGATCATATTTTTCAATATTGATGGACTGTTCGTTAAGAATTTGCTCCCTGTGAACAACTGTTCACTATTAAACAGTGACATTACATTGAACTGCTGGGAACTATAGGAAAGCATCATAAAAAATGTCCAGAGAAGCGACACACTCAGAACTGGAATTTAAACTGTGACACTGGACCTTCTCACCTTGCATTGTCAGTCAAAGATTTTATGACCAAACACAATGTGGTTGTTGCTTCGCATTCCCTGTATTCACCAGATCTCACACCCTGTGGCTTTTTTTTTGGTCCCAAAATTAAAACTGAAACTGAAGGGAACAAGTTTTGCTACTGTGGAAGAAATCTGTTATCTGCAGGGTAACAAAAGATGAGTATAGGAAATGTTTTCAGGAATGGGAGATGTGCAGGGACAGGTGTATTGTATCTAAAGGAAAGCATTCTGATGGTGAATAAAAAGGAATTGCTGTATGTTTTATAACCATGAGTTTTTTTTTTATAATTATGGGAAATTTTCTCTTTGTCTACTTTGTTCAGTCTATTCGAAGATACGTTTACTAATCTTCTCAGTGTTGCTTGTTGCTGACTCCTATTTCTTAGATTTTTCTAGAAAGCAATTACATTAATAAATGTTATTAACATGAAGGATTCTAGTGAGATGGTCAAGGATGTTAAAGTGAACAGATACTATTCCCAAATACAAAAATAAGTGGAAAATTATTAAAGTGCATCACAGCCTACTATTGTTTGGGTATCCACATTGATAACAAATTTACGATTTCTTTTTTCTTTCTTGTGGCCTGACTGTTTATTTTTTCTTACTTTAACTGACATATTTCATAAAAGTTCTAGGCATCTGCGTGTTTTGTCTTTTGGTCTCTTCTGTGGCTCAGGGTAGCGCTGAATTACAATGTCTAATCAGGATTGTTCAGATGCCTAATGAATATTTACAGTATATCTTTAGACCTTGCCCTGAAAAAGCTGGTTCAACGTCTTTATACTGTAATTCTTTTTGAGCAGTTAGACAAGCAGTAAAATTGTGCACTTCAGATAAAACCAATGAGATATGCAGTAAGAGATGATTTATACCTTCTGTAATTAGGTTTTTTATTGATAGCACTAGCACTTAGCACTAGTAAGAAGTTAAATTGCTTTCCTAGTTTAAATGAAACATACAGTGTATACATATATAATATAAGTTAAGTTTTCACACATTCTACTCTGTGTGTTTTTTTCTTTTCTTCTTGACTTTTTTTACTTTTATTTGTAAGGCACATAATAAATTTAACATCATACTTTGACCCTAACCTGCAAGCCTGGGCTGCTCTACTTTTATCACTCTCTTCTTAGTCGTTGTAATCAAAGCACAAGCAGCAGAAGTTTCTTGAACTCACCGTGTGCTGCTTATGGCGTTAGCTTGTCTTACATAACATTTTCTTTTGTAATGAAAAGTTTAGTTCAATGCAATAAGTGTGTACTCTCCCACCTACTGAACAAGCATCAGCCTCTACTGCTACTGCTCTACTTCTAAAAAAGAATCACTCAATTGAAATAACAAAACGTCACAAACCAAAAATGTTTCTAAACTAATAGTGTTGATGTCATTGAACAGCAAGTTCATAGAACTTCAATGAACACTCTTCCCCTAATTCTACATGACCCACCACAAAACCATTTACAACACATGAAACATTATTTGTAAATACTTTTCTTAAGATATCCACATTAAATATCTGAAATAGATTTTGCTTTTGAAGATCTTGGCTTGGAAGCTTCTGCCTCATCAGCCATTACTTCAAAAAACCACATGGCCTAATTCATTAGATGGGCCAGCTAATTTTATCCGCTGCCTTGGCATGATAAAGTAGAGCATATTGCTGTCAATTCCAAGCGCTCCTATGTGTTTCATGGCAAATGATGTGATTCAAGTCAGATAATTACATGACAAGAGTTGTCTAGCATTGCAAGAGCTGATTCTTTACCCAGTCACCCAGGGGTCACTGATCATTATGTCTGTATCTCATTCTGTCACTTTCCACATGGAATAAAGGAAACCATATTGCACCTATAAATTTAGTCAGGCAACAATCTTGTAATAAGATGACAGCTCGCTGTTGTTCATCCATCGTTTTAGTATGGATTTAGTCATCACAATTTTGTGGGGACTTTATTGCTTTGGCAGGAACAGGAAAAAATGATGTGCTGTCATTGAAGAGGAGGTTGACCTTGTTAGGCTTGTGGCAGCTGAATCGCCGTTCAGACAATGCTGTGTCAAAACAGGTCATTTATTAAAGACCAAATGCATTTCAGACAAGATGTTTTCAATCTGTCAGTCTTATTTTGTGCTGGGAGCTAAGTTTAGAAACTGAGTCTTCTATTGATAAATAATTTTATATGTGCAACAAAGCAAAAAGCAAAGTGGAGCAAACTTATTTTGCATTTGAAAATGTTGGTCTAAGAAAACAACTGACAAAAAATGAGCAAAAGAAACAACCAACAAAAATCAATCTTGCTCTTTATAAATGAAAACATTATATATATATTCATATATTTGAGACAGGAACATCCAACACTCAATAAGCATTCATTTACATTGACAGAATTTTTTGAAAACACCGTATGGTACCCTCAGCATTCCTTAACATCTCCATTCCATAATTTGCACTGTAACCCCATTAGCCTATGTCTTCTCCATTGCTTATTTCTCTTGATTTATCCTCTATACTCCTGTCAACCACTCACATTCTGTCAGATATTCTCAATTAAACTCTTATGCACAGTGAGCTCTGAAAAAAACAACACATTGAGTTTACTTTTCAGACAGATTAATAACCTGAAATATTCATTGCAATGTGTTTTTTAAATTGGTAACTCAATATTAGAGAGTGTGCAGGAGTGTGTGCTAATATGGCATGGTGACCCTTGTACCTGATGCTGCCAAGGAAGCTGCTGACTCCTAAAATTAGATTGACTGGATTCAATCGACGGGACAATTTATGCCGAATGTCTTATTTAGACAACTGAAGCCATGAAACTCTGAAACTCATAATTAGTGTCCATGCCGGTAATGCATTAACTCGGCACCTAGTACCATATTCTTGTTTTTTTTTCTTTTACCCACCATTTTTGTTGACTACATCCAGAACTTGTAAGTTATTCCTTTGAAAGTCCTTAATTAATTTCAGTTTGTCACAGGATATGTAATTTTACAAAAAAAGTCTTTTACTTTAACAAATTGTCTCCTAATGGTAACAGAATTTTGCATTTCTGCCAATGGAACTAGAACACTCAAAGAGATACCTGATAGCTGACATCATTCTTCTAAAACTTTGTATGGATGTTTAGCAGTTGGCTGGCAGTTACCCATCTATGTTAAATTTATATTCAGTCATAAAATTATGAGAAATGCCTCTGATGGGCTAAACACCATGGATGCAAATTATACTATTGGTTCCTGCCTTGTGCCCCGTGTTGGCTGGGATTGGCTCCAGCAGACCCCCATGACCCTGTGTTCAGATTCAGCGGGTTGGAAAATGGATGGATGGATCCACTTGCTTTTGATTTTAAGTTATGCTGGCTTTGAAGCTCAACTGTCACCAGCCTTATTTGTCCCTTCTATCCCTATTACTATATACATATTGTAACTAGTGAACACCCTAACTGGTTTACTCCATGCTATGTGATAATCCCAAACAATTATACTATTGTTTTAACCTTAATTAATTTGGCATTCACTAGGATCAGCGTATCTACAGTACATAAATAGCTTCAGCAATTATTTCTGATGAAGAGGAATGCTTGAAAAACAGGCCCGCTTTCAAAAGAGTGCTCACTTCAAATGGTGGAATATGGTGGTCGAGAAGTGCAAAGAGGCTGCGTGCTTATAGCAGAACATATGCACTGACTATGGCAGGTGGAAGTTGGGGCAAACCTAAGAGAATAGAAAGGGTGTGTTTCAAATTCAAAAGTCTTCAGCCGATTGTCCAAAGTACAGAATCAACAGGCTCTATAAAACACATTAAATTCAAATGTAACTAACTTGCATCTTTGTTTCTTAATAACACTAGTGTAAGAGTATGTGAAATTAAGTACGATATGCATGACGTCATTTCTGGCAGTAAATGCTGCTCAGCTATGTGTATTAAAATCTGCTCTGTCCTCTGTTTAAAATGTTACTTCTGTTTTGAATTTTAAATACACCTTTTCTCTTCTCTTAGGTTTGCCCCAGCTCTGTCTTCAAATTGTTGCCATCTACTTCCACACACTGTAGACAGCGTGAATGTTCTGTTATAAGCATAGTGGAAACCATTTTAAAATTATTTTAAAAAATAAGGTGATTGGAAGGTTATTTTTAATTTTATGGATTGGTTATTCAGTTAGATTGTTCCTGCTTTTTAACGATGGTGTAGCAGACCATTACGTTTTGCCAATGAGAAGGGGTAAGTGAACACAGAGATGTAGATTAACCTCCTAATCAGTGGATCTGTTGTATTATGCATGTTTTTCATATTTTCATCAGATTATTGGATATATATATAAAATCCTCATATGCATGTGAAAAAGTAAGTACACCCCTTGAAATACTTTTTTCTTTTTTAACATATATGATATATCAGAATTTGATATTCAGTTTTACATAGTATCTTTAGGTGATGCAATTGAAAAAAAAAGAAAATTTGACTTCAATGAAAAATTAACATATATGCTATTTCTGTCTGTGGAAAAAGTGAGTACACTCTCAGCTCTAAAAGCTGGTGTTGCCCCCTTTGGCAGAAACAGCCTCAATGAGGTGTTTCCTATAACTGACCAATCATCTGAAATTGATTAGGAAAAAGCTTTTCCCACTCCTCCTTGCAGATTTCATTCAGCTGTGTGATGTATGAGGGTTGCTTTACATGGTCACACATTCTACTCAAACACATTCTGATAGAATTAAGAATTAAAAATGGATTCCAAGATGGTGAGATGAACAGATTCTGATGCAGAAAAGCAGCCCTAAACAATAACAGTTCCACCACCTATGTTCAGTATGGGGGAATCAGGTTCTTCTAATCAAAAGTAGTGTTTGGTTTTCGCCAAACATGTCTTCCGGTACTATGGCCAAATAACTCTGTCTTTTCCTTGTCAGTCAAGTGCACATTGTTCCAGGAGTCCTGGTCATTTTCTAGGTATTCATGGGTGAACTTCAGTCTTGACCTTATGATCTTTTTGGACAATAATAGTTTACTCCTGGCACACCTCCCATGTAGATCTAGTTTGTGTAGCACCTTTCTAATAGTAGACTCAGTCACTTTGAAATCATCAGTGGCAAAAGCTACCTCTGGCTTTTAGAGTCATTTTTCAACATCTTGTGTTCTCCTCTCTGGTTGAACTGGCTGGGTTGGGACGGCCTTGGGAAGTTAGCAATTGTTTGAAATCTTTGCCCCTTGTATATGCTCTTCCAGACAGTGGAATGGTTCATTCCCAACTGTTTGGAGGTCTTTTTGAATCCCTTCCCAGACTCATAAACATTTATAACCTTCTTTTCTGAAGGCCTCAGAGAGCCCTTTTGATCAAGGTATGGTGATAGCATACACACATCAAACCAAACCAAATGTCTGAGATTTAAAGAAAATCATCTCTAAGGATCTTCATCATTTGCACCTGATCTGATGCACCCAATTCTAATTTTAGGCATTTGAGCTAGTAATAATGTAGGGGTGTACTTATTTTGTCGAAATGTGAAATTTGTTTTTATTTTTATTTAAATTATACAATGGACTACAAAATGTAAATATGGCACAATGTTTGTTATTATATACAGATACTGTTTAAAGAAAGACCAAATCTTGATATGTCCACATACTGTATGTTAAAAATATAAAAACATTTGATGGGATGTATTTACTATACTGTATATATTACGCTGTATAGAGATACAGAATGCCAAGACAGATACAGTGCAGAAAATTAACATTCAACCGGTAGCCCTAGGATTGCTAAGTTTGCTTCTGTTGCTTTAATGTGGTTTTATTCATTTTTATATTGAACCTAAATTCATAAATGTACTGTATATATAGTATTTATTTTACACACATGATTTAACAAGTTACAGTAATTCACTACCATGATTAATTTTTTTGTGCATTTATAATTTGCCGAGAAGTAACTTAATACCTAAGTCAATCTCATTTGAAAGAATTATACTTTTTTTAAAGTGGTTTTATTCATTAGTAAATATTGTATTTTGATTATGGCTTGTGCCTGCCTTGATGTGTTAATTGGTTTCCTTCAAGGTTTTTTTTTTCCACCAAATATTTTAATCAACAGCAGATCAAAGTGGTTAACTTAATACAAAGCAACATCTAACTTTCTTTAAGCTGTAAAAGTTAAAACTCTACAACAATCAGAAAGGCATATAAAATCTTAATTAGCAAAGTGTATATCACTCGTTCAAAAATTATTCAAGGAACTTTTGAAATAAACAGGAAAAAAAGAGGTCACCATCCAACATCAAACATAAATTGTATTTTAGTTCAGTTAACATTAAATAAATACACAGTTTCCATAACTATAAACAGTTCAATAACATCATATTATACAATTAAAAAGAAGGCAGTATAAATTGTCTTTTTATATAATCTGTGTTTTGTAATTGTGAGATATTGTAATAAAAATAGCATTTTCATAGGGCATATGGGAAGTTAAGGTTGCTTGTAACTTTGTAATTACTTTATTGTATTATCTGCCTATAGCATCTATACAAATTCAAAACAGTCATTATTTGTTCAACTTGATTGTTGCTATTTCTGCTTGCATTTACACTTTCACACTGAAAAGAGAAAGACATCAATAAGAACACATCTATTCATTAAAACCGACTGCTGGGTTAACTACAACAGGCAAATCTGCAGCTTGTAATCACTGGATATTGTTCTTCAGCATTGCAATTATTTTGATCCATCTGTGGGGTACATGTTATGATACTGATTACAGATCATCCAAACAATGGAGAAAATTTAGGACTATCATACTCCTAAACAGTAAAAACAAGCTTGGAAATAATCCAGAAAGGAAAATTTTATAGACTTGTCAGTTAATGTAAAATATGATTATACAAGTTTGTCTGCATTTTTCTGAGATGGAATCAAAACAGAGGTTGTGTAGCTTTAGCATCAGTTAAAACATCTGTATATTTGATCATTTTTGAGTGCTATGTTTACATATATATATATATATATATATATATATATATATATATATATATATATATATATATATATATATATATATATATATATATATAGGGGGTCCTCGGGTTACGACACTGTTCCGTTCTTACAGCAGTGTTATAACCTGAATTTTGGTGTAAGTCAAAACTCACCCTAGTTACTTACCTATCCTAACACATTTGCAAAATCATAATCTTGAACATAAAAACACAACTAACCACTGAAAAAGGAAAAGGACATAAATATACTGTACTGAACACTACTGTAGTAACAGAAAAAATATGAGCGTAAAAACAAATCCTTACCTTTATTCCTTCTCACATCTCAATTTTTGTAAGTTTTTATGGGCGTGAGCGTTGTAAACTCGAAATGCCATATGTCAAGACGTAACCCGAGGACCCCCGGTATGTGTATGTGTATATATATATATATATATATATATATATATATATATATATATATATATATATATATATATATATACTGTTCAAAAAAATTAAAGAAACACTTTTTAATCAGAGTATGGCATCAAGTCATAGAATACCAGAATTGACAGGTCCATCACTGGCGCCCTGTGCTTTTCACAGATGAGAGCAGGTTCACCCTGAGCACGTGTGACAGACGTGAAAGAAAGTGTCTGGAGAAGCCGTGGAGAATGTTATGCTGCATGTAACATCGTTCAGCATGACCGGTTTTGGTGGTGGGTCAGTGATGGTCTGGGGAGGAATATCCATGAAGGGATGCACAGACCTCTACAGGCTAGACAATGTCACCTTGACTGCCATTAGGAATCAGAATGAAATCCTTGGACCCATTGTCAGATCATAGTCCGGTGCAGTGGGTCCCGAGTTCCTCTTGGTGCACGACAATGCCCAGCCTCATGTGGCGAGAGTATGCAGGCACTTCCTGAAAGGATAAAGGAATTGATATCATTGACTGGCCCCTATGCTCGCATGACCTAAATTCAATTGAACACCTCTGGGACATTATGTTTTGGTACATCCGACACCACCAGGTTGCACCTCAGACTGTCCAGGAGCTATGTGATGCCCTGGTCCAAATCTGGGAGGAGATCCCCCAGGACACCATCCGTCGTCTCATTAGGAGCATGCTCCAATGTTGTTAGGCATACATACAAACCCATGGGGGCCATCCAAACTACTGAGTACGATGTGGAGTTGCTGCAATGAAATTTCGGCAAAATGGACTAGCATACCACATCATTTTTTCCCTTTGATTTTTGTTCTTAAAACACATCAGCTCTCAATGGGAAAAAAATCCTGCTGGATATCTATACTGATATGGATTGGGTATTGTGTTAGGAACGAAAGGATGCCACATCGTTTAATGGAAATGAAAATTATCAACCTAGAGAGAGGTGAATTCAAAGACACCCCGAAAATCAAAGTGAAAAAATGATGCAGCAGGCTAGACTGTTTTGTTGACATTTTATTAACGACAGTTAATTCAAATGAATTTGACAGGGTTAAACTGCAGTGCACAGCTCCTACAACGTCAATCATGACACACTCAATAAGGCATCATTCCTGACACGTTATTTACAAGAGTTGTTTGCAAACAAATGCATTGCAGATGGAACTTAGAACTGACACTAGAAAGGCTCAAGTCAGTGGCTCTCAGATTCAGTCCTGTGGGCCATTATAACAGCAGAGTGCTCATTCCAACAAACTTCTGCTTTTAACTGGTCTCCTGGCTGAAAGCAAGTTAATTTTTTTCCCATTTTCTGCTTTCATTGTGTCAATCTAGATTTTCATTGAAATATAACAAGTATTTGTGTGTGTTACAAAATGTAGAATTATTTTTCTTTTTATTTGTTTTTTAATATTTTTATATCTTTTTAGTTTTCTGGTTATTTAATGATTGTGTTACTGTTTAACATAAAAGTTAATGACACTGAAATAGATGCTTCTGTATATCATTCTGTTGCAATGCTCATCACTAATTAGTATTTGGATATGAAGCAAATTCAATTTAAAGAGGTGAATTAGAAAGATATGGTGAAATAAAGTTAAGTAGTTAAAGCTATGGCAAAAATAAAATATATAAAATTCAAACAATTTCTGAAACTTGTTTAGCATGGTGAGGAACTACAATTTTATATATATATATATATATATATATATATATATATATATATATACTGTATTTTATGATGAAAGTAGCTATTCAAATTGATTGAATTAATTTATGTGCGCCCAATGATTTTATTTAGTCACATATAACCACGAAAATTGTGGTTAAAGAAAAATGTATTTTTTGCTTTTTAGTGCATTTATAACTAAAGTAAATAAAATTGTTTTACTTAAAAAAAATTTTATATATATTTTATTCTTTACTTTTTTGTAGCAATGGATTTTTCTTTAATCAATTTTCATGAATGGGAAGCTTCTTTAAAAGTATTACATAATATATTTTCTTTGCCGAATTATTTGAATAATAAAAAGAATTATATTTTGGTCTCTATTTTTCTGTTCAGGTTCTTATGGGATTAGCGCTCGGTTGCTGCAGAAAAATAAAAATATCGACCACAGAACAGCAAGTATATGCCAATACTTCCTCACCGTGATCATCAACGCTACTCCTTCGCAAGACTAAACAAGTAAAGTCAGTACACATATTTACCGACTCCACTCACTGGAAGAGGCAAGTGGAAGAGGCAATCTGATGCATCTCTCAGTTGTATGCTTCTATATCCCACTATATTCTCTCTCTGTCATTGTTGTTAATTGGAATCACATAACCATTGATTATGGCAAAGTTTGTTATATAATTGCATCAGTTTTGACGGATATTGTACTGTTGTCGATACTTAACACGTATGCAAAATTTGAAGAAATTCGCTTTGCCAAAAGTGGGTTTAAAATCAGTTGCAAGATTTAACCCAGACAAACAAACAGACAAAGTAGTCAAGTTAAATAAAATCATTTATTTTACTTTTCTCAATTTCCTCTAAATGCAAATTTCATACTGATACATTTCCTTACATCAGAAGAGAAGTTATTTAAACAATTCCATCACTGATTAGCGAACCTGGTAAGAACGAAAAACTCTAACTATAGTGGCACCCCAGGAGTGAACTTGATAACCCCTGGTTTATTAAAACTCAAGCTTCAGATTGAAATCAAAATTCACAATAGTCTTTATTTCAAAGTCCTCCTTTTGTTTGCCAGGTTTTGTAAACTTGTGAATAGTGGTTTGGCTATTTTTGGTACCATCTTTAAAATGACAAAGCTGAATAGTAAGAATTCACCCAAATCAGGTCTTAAGATTAAAGAATTTCATAATAATTGATCAATTCCTTTACAAGTTACAGTGTCCTTGACATTTGTACCAGAGACACACAGACAGAAATCTTTCCAAAAATGTTTTTAAGGAGAGCAGAACCCTGATAATACCTCACTCTTTCCAGGTAATTTTAACAATGACTTTTATACCATCAGAATAATGTACAGATTAGGTGTTCCCAAAATATAACCAAACAGAATTTCTAACAATTTTATAACTATGCAGATTCTACATTTTTAAGCTACAGTATACTCCACTGTTATATTTTATAAAGAACACATAACTTGCGATTGACAGCCCTCATTCCGTCTATTAAAAATACAGTGCAGTACACTTTAAAAGTAAAAGGACTCAATAGGCAATAGTCATCAACACCAAATTTTCTTCTGACTTTTGTTTGAGAGCAACAGAATGTTTATACTTGACATTTCTTAAGCAGCTTTAAGTGAAAATTTTTGTAGATGTAATGTCTTATAAAATGTTGATTATTAGAGAAATGATTAATATAATTCAGTACAGTTCCACATCTCTTTTTGTTTGTGTCATTTTCCTATCACGCTGTTTACCCTGTCCTTTGATGAATGACATTTGTAGGTGAAAGTAGTGCCATCACATTGCTTGAGTCAAATAGTGAATTATCAGTTGTTTAACTATAAGGGTGCTTTCTGAATTATATCCTATAGCCTGTTAAAACTTAAAGAAGAGTGTTCTGCCCCACATGCTGTTAGCTGTTATTTGTTAAGCTGAACTCCCCCTTTGTCTTGTCATATATTAACACATCTGTCAGTCACGTCCCACACTCACAGTGGTGTCATAAATGTCTATGAAACTCACGTAAAGCATGTAGGTCCCATAATAAACATTTAAATACAATACATCCCATGTGTCTCAGGTAGGCACTGTGATGATGCAGGTTCTGCTCCACGCTCCCATCCTTCTTCCGGGAGCCCTTGAACGTGACACTGTTGGTAATGTCACCGATGAGCTCGGCAGTGAGGCACAACAAATGGAGCAAGGGGATGATGCAAAAGTGCTTTTATCAAAAAACAAAACAAAACAGTGTCCAAATAAATAGTGCAGTGCTTCATATATCATTAAATAATCCATAAAAAAGAGTGCTGAGTGGAGGTTAAAAAATTATAAATGATTCCTTTAAAACAAGGTTAAAACAATGGCTGGAAGCAGTCCTTTAACACTAAAATTACCAGAGTCTACGAAAAAACTCGTAGATCCGGCCCACCTTAAATCGCTTCTTAAATCCGTTCACACCTCTCCGCCAGCGTCTTTTGTCCTCTAAATGTGCTGATAAAAGACAAGCTGCCAGCAGCCGGCTATTCCATCCCCCCTCCGACTTAGAACGTGAACGCACTTTTCCCAGCTCATGCCTTGATTGATTGTCTGGGAGTGAACTGGAGTTTTAGACTTGAAATAATACATCGTTATTTGGAACACACGCATTCCATGTTTGTACCGTTTCTACAGTAATCTGTGTAAACACATTGTTAAAACAGAAACTTTTTCATATTTTAGTAATAAATGTTATAAAATGTAGGCATAAACTATAGAATGTGTAAAGCCCGAGTTCCTAAGATCAAATAAACACTTCCACAAAAGCTTCACACACCATACAACAGCTTCTGTGGCGTAGCGTGCTAAGGTTTGCCTCTCAGAGCGAGTAGCTTTTTCTCTACCTCACAAACATGAGTTCAATTCCCCGCTGGGGATAAAGTGTTACTTATTTTTTTTCTTTTTAACCTCAAACGGACATAAAATTTGTAAATTGGTATGCACTGTCAGTTAATGAGATTGTTATATTTTCATGTGGGATGCTCCTTTTAAAATATTTTTTTAACAATTGAGACTGCAATTAACATGAACAACTGTCCTTATAACTTATTTTTTTCAAGATCCATAACACACAGACAGACAGAGCACTGCGTAATACAGAGACAGACAGGCAGAGATATTCAAACAAACAGGGAAGGCACATGTACTGAAAGAAAAAAAAAATCAACATGTGCGTTGTTCCTGCAGCACTGAATGAGCTCACCTGCTCTAACATCACCCCTCCCCCCGATCTGGCTCTTTAAGGTATATAAACCCCTGGGTCTGGTTAGTTGTGGTACGCAGTAATTTGACCCTCTGTCTACGCGCTTCTCTTCGTCTTGATCCAACCATGGAAATCACTCGCCTTCTAAGTGTCTTTTAAAGCTTTATTGTTTAATGTATACTGTCTGCTATGTATTGATTTGTAAATCATTATTTGTCTTTGGTTGTACACCTGTATATACCTGCATGTTTCTTTTTTTATATATTTCAGTTTACAACGATGTACGTCCAGTAAAAGCTTTCAAGAAAGTTCACCCTTGACATTTTTATGTGGATGAGTGGAGCTGTTTAAGCTGTCTGCAGCCGCGTTGCATGGACAGCGTGGAGTGAGGCAGAAAACAGAGAAAGTAATTTCAGTCCAGGAAAAACTGTGCAGTGCAATTGCAGAATAGCTAAAAGGGTAAGTTTTAGCGTGTTAAGTTCAAATCTTATGTAAAGCTTTTTTAGTCTGGATTCGTTGGTACCCTTTGCCCTTTCTCTCAAGTTAGTAACAGCAGAATGGGGATGATAAATATAATACAGTAGATCTGCATGAGTCTCCTTTCAAAGATATGTATCTAAACCCAACCTGCAACAACAAAACTACATCCGAATCAAGGTCCACACAGAAGCGTTGTTTGATTGCACGACCCCAACAGATCAGCTGCTTTAAAAATCCATGTCAACTCAAACCCACTCACATTTATTACTATGAGCAGGTATAAGTGACTGATATCAAAGTATCCATTTGCAAATCGGTACATTACTGAAAAAACAATAATATCAAGTTACTAAAACCAACATGTTCAAAGGTATGAGACAACAAACACTGAATAGATAGCCAGCATTTCCCTTTTGTATAACTAGATGAGTAGTAAAGAAAATCAAGTGCCTGGCTAGATTCTGTATTAGGATAGAAACAAAGGCATTTTCTGGAGTTCTATGACTATTACACATTAACAGATTACACATTAAATTGCTCAATAATATTATGTCTTAGAACAGTAGTACAAGCATATTTAAAGCAAGTGATATTTAAACAGTCTTTAAGTAAGACATATGCACAGCAGTATAAACTGTCACTTTTACGCAGAGGCAGGCCTACTTTCTTTTTTTATGGCCCACAACTTAAACCTTTAAAAGTTACTTAATAATGTTTGTTGCCAGCCAGAATGTTACTCTGGAGCTTAATTGCAAAACACAATACAGATTCTCCCTTTGTCTCTAAGTAGCTTTCTCTTTTTTAAACTGTTCATTCTCTAATACTCATGATTTACAACATCTTTATTTTTAACCACACTTAATTTAGAACTGGCTGGAGTAAGCAAACCCTCTGTAACATACTGATGTGCTTGTGTGAGTTGCCTCTTACCTCTAGAGCAGGGGTCCCCAACTCTGGTCCTGGAAGGCCCCAGTGGCTGCAGGTTGAGATAAGCTCCAACACTGGATGATGCAGTAGACTCCAGTAGTAATAGAAAAATTTCTGAAAATTAAATTCAATAAAAAATATTATGTTTTAGGTTTAGAGGCCTCAGCTTTGTGTCTGCTTCACTACTGAAAACCAATGCTTATATATCCTTTGATTTTTCAGCAGTGACTCAACTTGTACCTCTGCTTTCTTTTAGGAAATAAAGAAATTTGATCAAAGCCATTTTATAAATCCATGACATTTACATAATGCACAAGGTTTTAGATATTTAAAATTGATGGTGTTTAAGTACCGGATTTAAAAAAAGTGTTACACTTATTTAAATTTAATCTCCGTATCTTCATGCAAGCTTGTTTTATGGTATTTGAAGAATATTTCCAAAGAACGTCCATAACAAACCATATGATGTTTTTAGATGCATAATTGGATATTTAATACAGCTCATTTTACAGCAGATTACTTATCCATACATTCTCAAGTTGCTTAAACCAGTGAAGGATGGTGAGGAGCTGGAACCCATCCTGTCAGCTATGAGCATAAGGCCATCAAAGAGCTTTACAGTTGTGGGATATTAGAAGAAAAAAATGTTTATTTTTTCAAATACTATTTACTGTATTAAAATGTATGAACATCACCTAATGTAATGTAAATGTAATGTTAGGTTATGATGTAATCTATATACAGTAGAGTCCCGCTAATCAAAACTAATTGGGACCGAACCCTGTTCGGATTAGCGAAAATTCGGATTAGGCGGAGTTTTGTCATATAATGCCATATATTGACTTTATGAGGCGTATTAAGCGTCTGATGTGTCAAGAATTAAAGGTAAGAAATTACGTATTCTAGTACACTGCAATTTAAACTGCACTGTAGTGTGACTGTGATCGGAGGTAAAATCGATATGACGGGCGGTACGTGAGTAGTAGCGAAAGGGCAGTGACCTAGACCCCCCGCCTAGACCTACGCATTCCTCTTGATTTCCGTTCCCAAACTATGAGTCACTGAGTCAGTGTGCCACCTGCTACTGCTGAGTGATGTGTTTTGTGCAATGTTATTGTTCGTGTGCGTGCACTTGCCCTGTGTTTTGTGAGTCCTTGTGAGTGGTGTGTAGTGTGGTTTCTTTACATTCTGTGCTTGTCCCTGCTGTTAATCATCATGGCAAGCAAACGTAAACATAAGTCGTGTACATTAAAAGAAAAACTGGAAGTGTTGAAAAGACTTCACAAAGGTGAAAGTGCCACTCAGTTATCGAAGGAATTTGGTGTCGGGAAAGCAACAATTTCCGATTGGAAAAAGAACAGAGGTAAAATTGAGCAGTTTTGCACTACTACAAGTGAAAAAACGATTGAAAAACGTAGCAAGACGACAGTGTCTTCTTACGAAAAATTGGACGAAGCACTTTTCTTATGGTTTACACAAGCAAGACAGAAAGGAATCCCTATCACTGGCCCTCTAATTCAAGAAAAGGCGCTTCAATTGAACAAGCTCATGGACAGTGACGTATCATTTACGGCTAGTTGTGGTTTCTTAGACCGATGGAAGAAAAGACACGGAATCAGGCAGCTTACAATAACTGGGGAGAAATTGTCAGCGGACAACGAAGCAGCTGTTGAATACCTTGAGGAGTTCAAATGCATCATTTCTTCCTACTCGCCCCAGCAAGTTTACAACGCAGATGAGACAGGACTTAACTTTAAAGCATTGCCTACCAAAAGTCTTGCATCACAAGAGGAACGATCTGCACCAGGGTTTAAAATGGATAAACAGCGCCTAACTGTGTTGGCCTGCAGCAATGCTTCTGCCACAAATAAGCTTCCACTGATGGTTATCGGCAAATCGGCAAAACCACGCTGTTTTAAGAACATGAACATGAACTCTCTCCCTGTTTTTTACAGAAATCAAAAGAAAGCTTGGCTGGATCGTGCCTTGTTCAAAAAATGGTTTGACAAGCAATTTGTGCCAAAAGTAAAGGCGTTTAACAAAGAAAATGGATTGCCTCCTCGTGCTTTGTTACTTATAGACAATGCTCCGTCACATCCAGAAGAAATGCAACTTGTTTGCGATGATATCAAGGCTATTTTTCTCCCACCAAATGTCACATCAATTTTGCAGCCAATGGACCAAGGGGTTTTGCAGGCTTTGAAACAGAATTATAGAAAAATGCTTCTTCATAGCCTACTTGAAGATAATGAAGAGCTAACAATTTTGGATAAACTCATGAAAATGAACATCAAAGATGTTATTTACTGGGTTGCTGAAGCTTGGGAAAACACATGCAAGGAATCCTTACAGAAGTCTTGGAAAAATCTCTGGCCTGAGCTAGAGTTTGTCCAAACAGTTTTCCCCCCGACAAAAGAAAATTGCGAACTTCTTCAATTGGTGAAAAGAATGCCAGGTTGTGAAAATGCAGAAGAAGAGTGCGTGGAAGAGTGGACGGCCGTTGACGACTGTGGCCATGAAGAATACACAGATGAGGACATTGTGGCAGCTGTGCAGGGAACATCAGCTGATCTCGACGCAGACGACAGTGAGGAGGAAGGGGACGCGCCAACTGATGTTGTTCCACACACTGCCGCAGCCAGTGCCCTTGATCTCGCTTTGCGCTACGTTGAGCAACACGCCGATGCAACCCCAACAGATGTTATGTTTATGAGGCGTTGGCGAAACATTGCTTCTTCAAGCCGTTTTAGTTTGTTGCGTCAGAAGGAGATCACTGACTTTATCTCTTAGATAATGGTTTGCTTTTTACGTTTTGTGTAAATGCTGTACAGAACATGGATTCTACATATGTGAGTAAATTCGAACTTGTTTCAATTTTAAGTAAGGCTGTATTTTGGATTTTTAGTTAGACAGCGAAATTGAAAAATTACAAGTTTCTTAAATGTACATTAAACGTACGACATAACTTGAAAAAACTTGTTTTCTTTACTTTTTTTTCCCTAGTCCTGTTCGGATTAGGCGGATTTTCGGATTAGCGGGGTTCGGATTAGTGGGACTCTACTGTATATAAAAGTCAATGTATGTGTGCATGTATATATGTATGTTCCAGCATTCACTTCCAAACGGCTGCAGCGATATTCATGAAACTTGGTACACATGTTTCTCATTGGTCGACTAAAAATACTGTAGGGTGAAATCAACCCTAACCCACCCCCTTCTGGGTAGGGTTGGGGGTGATCTTGTGGTCTTGCATGCATGTTATCATCCAGTTGACACTTCGAACAACCACCAGAGGGCGAACTGGAGGTGACTGCCAGTATTCTCTATGTTTGAGCACCACCATCCATATTACTAACCGAGAATGGTAAACCGGAAGGCACGGACCCAGGTACACGGCGCTGGACGCAGGAGACATAGTGCGCAGGCGCCTACAGCGCGCGTCTCATAAACCGCAAGCGACGTCTGATCCACCGCGAACGAAGGAGTCACGGCTCAAAAATGAAAGAGCTCAACTAACGTAAATAAGAAATGAAGCAACAACGCGCCCATAGCTAACGACTAACGACACAGCCACACAAAAAAGAGGATTCTGTGCTGCAACCCAGAGTTAAATGGAAGAGGCTACAAAGATCGTACGGAAGGCACCTGAACGTATGAAAGTCTCAGGCACCTACAACGCGCTTCTGAACTAAACGTCCACACTACACAGCATGGTCCACGCGCATCTAACACACCACAAGCATAAACACGAGATAATACAGAAACCCCACAGATCCGGACTCCACAACATATGTGAATCACATTACAGTAATACAATACTAAGCACATTACAGTAATAAAATATTGACAGTACAACCACAGAAAGCACAGGCTAACCAAGAATGGTAAACCACGAGCCCGCCTGGATAGAATCAATGAACGCAGGCGCCTACAACGTGCGTCTGAAATGCTGCAAGCAAAGCAGGCACGGCTCCAAAAAGAAAGAGCTCGACTGACACACGTCCACACTACACAGCATAGTCAAACCCGACATAGTACGGAAGGTGCAGGCGCCTATAACGCGCTTCAAAAGCACCGCAAGCAAAAACCCGAGATAGTACAGAAGCCCCAAAGATCCGGACTCCACAGCATATGTGAATCACATTACAGTAAGACAATATTATAAGTACTTACAGAAAACACAAACAGAAGAGGCTTCGGCGTCCCGCCCCACAGTCAAACCAGAGAAAGTATGGAGGCCCCAAATGTCCACAAAACACAGCATAGTCAAACCCGACATAGTACGGAGGGCGCATGCGCCTATACACCGCAAGCGAAGGATCCACGGCTCAGAAACCAAAAGAGCTCAACTAACAGAAATAAGTAATTTTAACAGTACGTGCAATTATCCATATTACTAACAGTAAACAATGTATAACTAATGGAGTCATGGTCATGGCTCCAAAACGAGATACACCATTAACCCGGCCGGATTACCACAACACAGTCTTAACCAACTTTATGTAGCCTTCTCAAGAGAGTACAAAACCCTACACGTCCACACACACAGCATAGTCAAACTCGACATAGTGCGGAAGGTGCAGGCGCCTACAACACGCTTCTAAAGCACCGCAAGCAAAAACCCGAGATAGTACAGAAGCCCCGAAGATCCGGACTCCACAGCATATGTAAATCACATTACAGTAATACAACACTATAAGTACTCACAGAAAACACAAACAGAAGAGGCTTCCGCGTCCCGCCCCAAAAGAGTTCAACTAACGGAAATAGGTAATTTTAACAGTAAGTGCAATTATCCATATTACTAACGGTAAACAACATATACCAAATCAACAAATCCCAAGGACAGACCATGGACAGTGTCGGCCTTTACCTCTCTGAGCCTGTATTTAGACATGGTCAACTTTATGTAGCCTTCTCAAGAGTTCGGCATGCATGTGACGTTAACGTCAAGATTATAATAACTCCATACCAAGGAAAACTCATTCAAGGACAACATGCCATCTTTACTACAAATGTGGTGTATGAAGATATCCTTTGTGCGTCATCTACACCTTTACACTCCAATATATCTCATACATAGATCTGCACAAACTCAAAGACATTCTATACTTACATTACATAACAATTAAACTGCTATTGTCATTTACATATATTACATAGACCTACAGATGTTGTGACGGTGAACATGATACATACAGTATGTGACAATTACCAAGACAGACAATAATCTCTTTCAAATCTATTGCAGGTTACCCAAGACCAGGGGTTGGCGAGCGAAGCGAGCAGGGGGCGGAGCCCCCTAGTATTAAATAGAGTTGGCCGGATCCGAGCGTCAACTGGATGATAACATACATACAAGACCGCAAGGCAAGCACATTAGTGAGTCTTCATTGTTTGTTAATTTATTTTTATTTTTAAAGTTGTTTTTTTTTTATTATATTTTTCTCAAACTTTAAAAAAAAAAACACTTTATTTTCCTCCCAGGCTACACCAGGTATTTCATCTATGCTAGTAGGTTATATAAGAACACCTTAAAGAACATGTTAATAACAAAAATCACAATATAAAATTAATAGAATATTACAGTACAATAAAACCAGAATAGATACAATAATAAAATTGAAGACAAAGTGCACGATCCTCTGTTTCACATTTTAGCTGACTTCTCCCTAGAATTACACATCCAGCTCTGGAGGAGAAGTCTCTTACACTTGTGGCAGTTGTTTCTAGAATTTAGAGAGCAGAAAAAGGAATGTGTAACAGGTTTTTCAAACTATAACTGAATGCTCCTTCTGTGAGTTTAGAAGGTAGAAATTCTTGGAATTTGATACAGGTGAAAATGTCCTCCACATCAGACAAATTATAATTTGATGACGATCATCATTGTCTCTTCTCAGGCAGAGTGGGAAATGAACATTAATGTTAGGGTTATCCATGCTTTTGTTTTGACTCAAAAAACGAAAGGAGATAGATTAAGAAAATAATTTTTAAACCAACTATTGACTAAATGTATTACTACAATAACAACATTTTCATATGTATATTGTGATAAGAATGACACAAATACATCAAAAAGGTTTGGGGCTGTCACCCATATATTATGCCCTGACTGAAAAAGGTTAATTTTATGAGTTGTGTTCAGGTTGAAGTCCAAAACAAAACTTACTTTAGTTTGGAAAAATGGCGGCTTTAAAAGCCATGACCGGAAGTGATGTCATGTGGACCGGGACCGGAAGTGATGTCGTCAAGACCGGAAGTGACATCTGCCCGTGCCTCAGTACCGGAAGTGGCATCTTTGTGGGGACCAGAAGTGATGTCCTCAATAGCACCAGTACTGGAAGTGACGTCATCAATGGCACGGACAGCTAGTGGGATTTCTCGAGGATAGTCTGCAGAGGACGGAGAGAGAAAGTTAGTGCAGCTTGCCACCCCCTGGTCTGTTGTGGTATTACTATTATTTAAGCCCTCTAACTGCCTCCCATGTGCACGTGTGTGACAATATATAATCACAATTTCTTAAATATGTGGACTATTCCTACCATTTATATAAACTGATAAAATAGTTTTGTTATCATCAGGATGTACATGCCTTGCTGTCAAAAGGATTAATTGCAAAAAAGTATGCATACAGTTACCTTTAATAAGACATCACAACTTCAGCCTATACTTCCTGCACATCTCCATCATTTGAAGGAAAGATTAGACTTTTCAGTGTAGAACACACTAGACACTTTATTCCATAGATGAATCTTGGACATTCTCAACAACAATTTTAAACCCTTCTCTTTGAAGGAAGATAATGCCTGATTATCAGCATCGGAGGATTCGAGGTGTCATTTGAGCCACTCAAGAAGAGTTGGTAATTTGGAAGCCTGAAGTGCCAGTGTGGGCTATTTGGAACACTCAGAGAAATGCCACCATTTATTTAGCAGTTTCCTTGTTCAAATGTAAAATTTCTTTATGTTGATGGCTAATTTATTCAAGTATTGTGTTAACAGGGGTACCAAATTTAACAATTAACAGGAGTACCTAATTACGGTTCTGGTGGTCCACAGTGGCTACAGCTTTTCACTTTAACTAGTTTCTTAAGTAGAACCCACTTATTTTCTAAAAAAAAACTTTTTGTGAACTTAGTTTAGTTAACTTGCTTGTGACACTATTATAGAAGGTTGGATTGATGACATGGGCCTCACCGTGTACAAGGTTGCTGCAATGCTGACAGGCCTGTCTGTCATGTAAAGTCTGTAAAATAAATAAACTAAATGGGAACTCTGCAGTGCCTGCATAATTGCTCGTTTGATGTTACCTGCAGTTTTACACTTTGTACTATCGAATTCAGAAGTACAGAACATTCTTTCTATTAGCTCCCATCGAAGATTTTGCTGGAAACATTAGTCCGCACTTCTTAAGTGATTGCCTCACTGTTCTCACTTATATTCTGTCTCAGCTCTTGTACTGGAATTGAAACTGTGCATTTAGCTGCTTCTTGGGATGCTGTTGTTGGATCAGAATAAAACTGGGCAGCATCAACTTGACCAGCCCTGGTGTCAGTATCAACTAAAACTTTGTTTGTAGAGCAGTGAGCTCATTTCCACGTACAGTTTCCTTCTTCTCTTTTATAGTAGTTTTAGTTCAGCATTTGATGGAAATAATGTTTCATGGTAAATGTATTAGCAGACTCAATGATCTGGCATATCTGTCAATATGCTTCATCACTGATGATTTATGTTTTCTGGCTGCTATAAAATAACCTTTCCACACTTTTCACAAATTCGGTGAGATTTTCACTGTGTTTATCAGTAATGACAATAAAAAGACTCCACACATTGGACATAATGTCAGTGAACTATTAATAATCTGATTGTTTCTTGTGCTTTACTTTGACAATGGTGCTGTATCTGCAGGCAGCAAGAGGGCTAAAATGATAACAGAAATGTGAAACCTACTTATATACCTAATCTTAATTATTGTGAAACAACCAAGTGGCGTCCGTGTGAAACAACCAAGTGGCGTCCGCTTTCTCAACAAGAGCCTTATTTCTTTGATCTGAAATACACTTTATACATTTTTGAACACACCTGAACACACAAAAATTACAGTTCTAAATACTCAACCATTGGTTACATTTTCTCTTGGTAACTAACCAGTACTCATTGGTGCCCAACCCAATGGAGATCTCTACATGAAGCATCTGCTTAATTAATAGTATCTTAAAGTCTTGATTAAGATTTCAAAAGGAAGATCTCTTGTGGCATTTAGCAAATCTTATATAATGTGTGATACAGCAGTTAGCAACAGAAATGAGCAGCTTCCAAACATAATAATATACTAAAGACAGTATAGTTCAGGGGTGGGCAAAGTCATTCCTGGAGGGCCACAGTGACTGCAGGTTTTTGTTCCAACCCAGTTGTTTAATCAGAAAACAATACTTGCCAATAATTTAACTCCATGGCTTGTTGGTGCTTTAACTCTGCCATATCAGGTCATTCTCATATCCTAGATTATTTTTTCCTTTCTAAGTATATGATCCAAATAATTTGAAGTCTAAAAGAGGCAAGTAATTCTTAGTCCTTCGTTTTTTTCTCTTCACTTTCCTTCCAAGTATTTAATTAAACCAAATAGTGCATGATAAATACACACAGGTGTAAATGGAAACATGCTGGTTTGTTTTGTCATTTGCATCTTATTGCTAATAAGGAGCAATTTAAAACCAAGAATAAGCAATAAGGGTTCAAAATCTTAACGAGCGAGACAACTAAAATGAAGAAGAAGTGTTACTCGAGGAATAAGTGCTTCTTATTAAGCAATTGGGTTGGATCAAAAACCTGCAGCCACTGTGGCCATCCAGCAACGACTTTGTCCATGCTTGGTATAGGTGGACAACAGTGAGTTATTTAGGAGTTGTTTGTGGGGCAGAAGCTTGTGTTGAGTTTAGAGCCTGTGCACACTGAGTTCCGCAAACTCTTTTGAAACACAGTCACCCACTTCACTTTTCCAGTTGAAAGGACAAGCCACCTGTGCCTAAAGCTAGTCATCCCATGTAGACTAAGTGCCCTTTCTTGTCATGCGTTCTGGTATGTCTATCTTCCGTGTACTGGGCACAGCTTTTCCTCATCATTCTTTAAATACCTTTGTCACCTCCATGGCCTGATATCTGGGACCTTCTGGTAAAATCTGAGGTTGTAACCCTCTTTACCAGAGTGCCTTCTGGATATGATAATCGTCATTCCCATGCCTCCATCCTTATCAGCTCTATTACCTGACATGGTAGTGTTGGAGCTGAACTGATTAAAGTTAAATAAATATACTAAGAGGCCTGGATGGTGAGCACTCTATTAAGTAAATGATTGGGTCAGCCAGTGCAAGGTAAAGAGTGGATATAAGAATCCATCCATGAAGTGCTTGTCCTTGTCAGAGTCAGGATATATGAAAAATGATTGCCTAAAGTCTACATTTACACTTTTGTCCTTAATCTCTAACTTCAGTAGCCAAGTTTTATTTTAAAATGTAATTTTCTGGAGTCAGTGAGCCGCATTTATTGAAAACAAAAATAATTTAAATGACTTTGGGACTTTGCCTGCTGCTGTGTTCAGTTTTTCTAGTGTAAAATAACAGTGTTTGACATTTCCATAAAAATCACTATAATGGTAGCTGAAGAGCAGTTCTGACTTATAATGGTGTTATTAAACGGAATCAGTTATTTTAAAAATTATAATATATTGATCAACTGCCCCATGAAAAGGACTGACAATTAAACAAACATGACAGATATTATACAGAGACTTCCATTGTTCATTCCACTTCCTCGGTTTCATATTCAATGACTTTCAAGTATTTTTCAGAGACTCTCAAAGTAAATTTCCCGTTTGAAATACGCTGACTTGCAAAAGTAACATCTATTTATAAATAATCAAAAAAGTTGCAGTGTCACTTTTTATGGTATAATATTACTCACAATAATAAACTGGCTACCTCCAACAGTAATCCGCAATTGGCAATGGTTCAAATCTATGTCTTAATAACTTTTTAAAGTTATTGATCTCTTTGTCTCATTCAGCAAATTCCTAAAAGTCTATACAAAACAAATTATCTACCCACTAGGTAAAAATAACCACAATCATTAACTCATTCTTATTGTTGCCATATGTTTTGGATAATGGCTGGATGGATGCTGGTCTACTTTGTCTTAAATACTTTACTTTTGTGCTACGTTTTGCCAAATATTAAACCACTGGATTTCTTAATGTCAATTGTTGGTTGGCTTGGCAAGTTGTTTTCAAATTAATTTTTGAGTTCCTTGAATAGGAATAATCAAATAAGGCTTACATTTCTAGCTAAAGCTCCGGCAAAGAATGCAGGGAGTCTATGTAGTAACCTGGTAGTTAGGCTTCTGTCTGAAATGACGTTACAAGAGTTGCAATTCCTCTTAACACTGTATTCTATTTTATGGTCTTACTTAGCATAAATCAATATATCAACTATATAAGGCTGAATGTGTGTTAGTGCGTGTGTTTTTATAAAGTGTGTAAATCCATACCATGCTAAATTTTGTACAGATTCGACATTTGGACAAAGGAAGACCACAGGCTATGAGCCATTCTGAAATTTAGTTTTTATTCCCACCCTGGGCAGTGACACTACTGTTTAAATATAGATGTGTAGCTGATACTACAGATACAGAAGTTTTTCAGTTTTTTCACATATTCGATAAAATCTTTTTAGTGAGCCATTCATTACAAATGTAGTTCCCTATTGCTTTTGTCTTATAGGTCTTATAATTCAGTAAAAACAAATTACAATTATTAATCAAAAGAACGTTGCAACAAGTCTATTATTATTGTGGGTTCTGCAAGTTGCCTCTAGAACTTGGTTTATCTTTTTCTGGATTTGAATCATGTCTTTGGGCAAACATTATATATATATATATATATATATATATATATATATATATATATATATATATATATATATATATATATAAATAAAATATAATATAATATATATTGTCACACATGTGCACGTGGGGGACAGTTTACAGGCTCAAAAAGTGTTATTCATCAGCCAGACCAGGGGTTGGTGCTCTCACCTGATCCTCTCTCCTCTTGTTGCCCTGCAGTTCAGCTGAAGGCCCCGCCTTTCAATGGCATCACCACCGGTCCACCCACTGTTGACATCACTTCTGGCAAACCCTGATTACATCATTTCCGGTACCCATAATCCACCTTTCTGCCACCTAAATTCCTGTTCTGGCCACCCTGACTCCACCTCTTCCTCCTATCCACCATGTTTATAGAGCAGACTCAACCTGTTACTGAGTTCAGTTGTGAACTATGTTTATGTAAAGACGTGTTTCTTCTCTTTTGCTGATTTTTTCAGCATATGTGGTGGTTATCTCCAAACCTTTTCCTGTCTGCTGCCTAATTTGTTACCACAATATACATATATATATATACATACATACACACATATACACACACATATATATATATATATATATATATATGTGGCGGACAGCCAGGGCCTTTCCCAGCTGGGACGTCTATGTACTGGAAGGACCGGGGGGGGAAAGAACCTGCACAAGGCATTACTTCCCCTGGAGTGTAAGGTGGCGGCCCCCCTGGGTTGCTACAGCACCGCAGATTTCCATGGAGCTCCAAGGAAGTTGGAGTTCAGTACAGCTCTCTTGGGTTCTGTGGGTGCTGCCAGTGGGTGCTGCCAGGGTGTGCTGCAGGGGCTATATAACCCTACCTTTTTGAGCTTCTGCCTCACCCTGAAGTGTTTTCAGACCATGCTATCAGGCCACCAGAAGTGTTTTCAGGAGGAAAAGGAGCCAACTGTTAATGATCCAAGAGGGAGAAGACAACGCTTGCTAGAGGAGGAGTGGAGACGGACAGAGGCAGAGTGAGAAAAGGAGAGAGAGAGAGAGAGAGAAAGTGTGCTTAGGGCTGCTTTGTGCTTCATTACTGCTGTATTGTGCTTTGGTGGTGGGAAACACATAGAGAAGACTTTTCCACAGCATAATAAAACCCTTTGTTTTTCTGGACTTGTGCCTTGTGTCTGTCTGTGTTGGGTTTGGGGAGCTGGTGTGCCGCCTGCAGGCCACAATATATACAATCATGTGTTTTGATGACTAGTTAAGTCCTTTGAAGAAACCAAGATTACTATGAGGTATGTCAAATCTGTATACTAAAACACACAGAGGTAAATGATACAGTTAAGATAAATAAGGGATCCCATTCATGAATCTGATAGGGAATAGGCACCACACCAGAGAGAGCATTTAGAACACCTAAATATTGATTCAGAATACACAGAGTGTGCTTAATGTATTTGTGTTTAAACCATGAATTAAATGGGAGACTGGGTGGATCTCCAACCCTTTTCTGATTCATTTTATTTCAGTAGCCTTGAGCAAAACCATTAAATTTCAAGAATACTGTGAATTTTTAGTAATGTTATTACTTGGCTTCTGCATCAAAAATCTTCTGCAAAACTACTAAAACCAATTAACATGGTATAGCTGCTAAAGTTCTAATTGTATGTTATACAAAGATAATTTACGTTAATCAATATGCCAACTGACTGCCAATATTAATTGCTTTTTAACGATTCCTTCAAGGTGTTTTTCTGTTTCAATTGGAAACTAAATTGACCCATATGAAATCAGGATGCCAAATAACATTACTCAAAACATCACTTGAAAATACAGAGTTATGGCTGGGTGACAATGTAATAATGTAATTATCAGGTAAAATGACTGGTTCTGCACAATACTTTTCATATTGAAATTGATGTCCCTTCTAGTCCCTTTCCTCAAGTCTAGCTGCACCACATTAATCCCTTGAGTGGCACAGAATTCTTGCTGGCCCATTGTAGAAGGGAAGTGAGATGTAAAAAGGTGGGATAAAGGGTCAAGAGTTCAAATTGAAGGGAGATTACTAAACTCAGAGGTTTGAAACCAGAAGATTCTATCCAAAATTGTGCTGAAAAACAATGTTTTTGTGCAAGCCTGTTCCTTACCTGACAAAGTAAGTTGAACACACAGACATCTTTTGTCGTATTGCATGGTTTAAAAAAAATGTCAGGTCACAACCACATGGCAATTTGTAAAGTTTGTAACTGCATTTACCTATGACCATGTTACAAGTATAAAAATAAACTGAATTGAATTTAATAAAGTTCTAATAGGTTGTCAATGCTATATTGCAATCCATCTGGTTTGAAAAAGTTTTTGAACAAAATAATGAATCACCAGTTATATGTCACCCTGGACAGGTTTTTTTTTTTTTTTTTTTTATTGCTTTTTAGATTTTTCATTATTTTATAGGAGTGTTCAAAATATTCAAAGGTTTTATTTTCTAAAGAATTTCATTGTGAATCCAAACTGTTTGTCTTTAATTACTAAACAATGTTCTGTATGCTACGTTCTTCAAAAAGAACTATGGAAGGATCGTCAATTTCTGGTCTGCTTTGCATTTTATGTGAAATAATTTCTCATTTCTGATTCTTAGAAATTTTATTTTCCCCTTTAGATAGAACATATATCTTTGGCTCACAACAACAAAAAATGGAAACATTATTTTTCGTTCAGCACAAAATACGTTCCCTCAATTAAATCACCACAATGTTTCTTAAAATGATTTCCCCACGATTCCTTTACACCTTTAAGGTAACTGTCACTTTGCTGATGTAAAAGTCCCAATCAGTTTTTTTCTTAATCTTAAAAAAAATACATCTAAAATCTTTCAAATTGTCTGCAGATCTAGAAATGCATGCTTCTTGCATAAATCATCTAAAAGTAGTTTACTTGGTTTATTAAATCATCTAAATGTAGCTGTTGGTTTCATTGTATTCAAAACTGCAACAAATTTTATCTTTTGCTTCCATTCCTATCAGTGAACATGGGCAGTAGGTCCAAAAAGTTCTGTAAGTGGAGACATTATACATGTAAATCAAAAGGCTGCAGAATCATTTCTTAATTCTGGTTTTTTAAGTGAACCTGTGCAAGTCATTTCAACTACTAAAGACTATAAATTCACCGTTTTGTCCACTTGGAGATTATTTCAGGCAGCTTTAGGCAAACATTTGGAAGTTACCCTGAATTAGGCAGCAGTTAATTACATGAAATATTTATAAATACTGAAAACAATTTACTATCATCACTTGTGCTAACATACACATCTCTGGCATGTAGGAGGAAAATCAAAATATGCAATGAAGACCCCACACCGATAAGCAGTGTGTCACACATGTTGGACGAGCATCCTGACTGGGAAGGGGAATGGTTTCTTGCCAGGACAGGTATCTTCTAGTGGTCATCCAGGCATCCTGACCAAAAAAGGGAAAAGGGCCACACCCAAATGGGACTTCCTAAGGGGATGGACAGACAGCCTGGACAGAGAAGAAAGATTCCTTACCCAGACGGGAGGCCCCGGGCAAATGGACAGGCGTCCCGACTACACATGGTTCCAGTACCTTCCCTGGACAGGATAAAAGAAGAGAAGGAGAGGGAAGAACTGTCTCCAAGGGATGTTTATTGCCCTCAGGCGCTAGATGGCTGCAGCCCTCCATATCGGCACCCATTCAGGATCCAGCAGGAAATGCTGGGAGTTGTAGTCCGTCAACACAGCCCTGCTGGGCTCCATGGGTGCTGCAAGAGGGTGCTGCAGGAGCATGCACTCCCCAATATATAGGACTTCATTCATAGGAGTGCATTCAGCAGCCATGGCACTGGAATTACTCCTGGGTCCTTAATAAAAGGGACCGCACTCCCTTGTCCAAGCGAGTTGGAGCTGGGAGGACAGACAGCAACACTCAACTGGAGGAGGGTAGTGTGGTGGTGAAAGGAGAGGATTTGGAAGAGAGAAAAACTTTTGCTTTATGTTCATACTGAGGTATTTTTGTAAAGAAAAAAATCATTTATTTGAACTCCGGACCTGGGCTCTGGGGCTCACTGGCTCCCCATTTCCAGCATAGGGGGTAATATACCAGTTTCATGCAGATGATGTCCAGACTGAGATTCAAGTCCCAAGGAGGTGTGAGGCATCAGCACTAATTAATGCATCACCATACCTTCTGATCAAAAATATACATGTGTATCTGTACAACTGTACATGAAAATACTTCCATATTTATGTAAGGTGTCCCAAAATATTTTACTTTCTGTATAAAGAATAACATGCAGTGGACAATAAGGAAACTGTTACACTTATGAAAAAA